>NC_057851.1:158636182-158858682 GCF_015237465.2 Chelonia mydas
AACTACTTCATCATCAGGTTCTACATACGTTCCTACTGATCCTTTATCTTCATCATCACAGTCTCATTCCATCCAAACAGAAGAAAGACCACACTGAACATCTCTGTCCTGGCCCATCCATCCTATATATTCTAGGGTACCAATTTGTGTGTCTTCTTCAATGTGTGTGCTGTCTGCTGTTGTGTTGGTCTCAGTTCTACAGTTTATATCACACAGAACTTTCAATAACAGTTGTGTTTATCTGGTATATTTCCTTGGAAGGTCTCAGAGAACTATACCACCAATAATTACAGCTGTGAAGCAGATACATTTGGTTGTTCCCATTACTTTGAAAATGTGTGAACTGAGATGCAGATTCAACAAAAGGCAGATTTTCAAAAGCACAAATGGCAGTTAAGCACCTAGCGCCCACTGACAGTCAGGTTAGGCTTCTAACTGCCATTTGTGCCTTTGAAAATATTCCCTAAATGAACTGGCCAAGGCCACAGAGCTAGTGATTGGTAGAATTTGGAATTGTCTAATCATCCTTAATCTAACTTTGCCTTTCAATTTCTACAAAAAGACGCTGTTTGAATCAAAGATGGTATCCAGCAGGGAAATAATTCCAGAAAGGTGAATGTGACAGAGATGAACTAATAATTGCTAGTAAAGAGTGAGCTCCTCATGTTCAAGAAAGCTCTGATAATAATCTTATTTCTTATATTCTTCTATTTTCTCTCTTCCCCGGGTGTGTGTTGGAAGGGTCCAAGGCAAGAGCAGGTTTCATTCATGCAGCAATAAAGCCAAGGGCCTTCACACATGTGGTCATTAATGATCCCACTGTAACAGCTATAAACCCTGCACTCAAGTGATTCACTGTAGGCCCTGCTATTGCTCTGGATCCCTCCCAGGTACACCTAGCTAAAGTACAGATTATTTCTGTAGTTTGTACATCATCTAGCACAGGGGTAGGCAAACTTTTTGGCCCGGGGGCCACATCTGGGTATGGAAATTGTATGGCTCACAAAATTGGATGTTGGGGTGCGGGAGAGGGTGAGGGCTCCAGCTGGGGGTGTAGGCCAGAAATAAGGAGTTCAGGGTGAGGGAGGGGCTCCGGGCTGGGACCGAGGGGGGTGGAGGGCAGGAGGGGGATCAGGGCGGGGGTTGGGACTCTGGAGGGGATCAGGTAGGGTGACCAGACAGCAAGTGTGAAAAATCGGGACAGGGGGTTGCGGGTAATAGGAGTCTGTATAAGAAAAAGACTCAAAAATCAGGACTGTCCCTATAAAATTGGGACATCTGGTCACGCTAGGGTCAGGGGTGCAGGCTCCGGACGGCTCTCACCTCAAGCAGCTCCCTGAAGCAGCAGCATGTCCCCCCCGTCCGGCTTCTACGCGCAGGCGTGGCCAGGCGGCTCTGTGGACTGCCCTGTCCGCAGGCGCTGCCCCTGCAGCTCCCATTGGCCACGGTTCCTGGCTGATGGGAGCTGCAGGGGTGGTGCTTGCGGTGGGGGCAGTGTGCAGAGCCCCCTGGCTGCCCTTACACATAGGAGCCGGAGTGGGGACATGCCGCTGCTTCCGGGAGCCACAACATTTGCGGAGCAGGGCAAGCCCCCGACCCCGCTTCTCGGCGAGAGCTCAAGGGACAGATTAAAACATCTGAAGGGCCAGATGTGGCCTCTGGGCTGTAGTTTGCACACTCCTGATCCAGCACCTTTCCCCCAGAACAGTTGTCCTGTGTCAAAATTCTCCTGTGTCAACAATAGGTATGTATGACATGTATATCCATTATGTAGGGACACTTATCAGTCTTTGAAATACAGCCACCTCTGTTGTGGGATGAGATGGGCTGATCATCACAAGCAAAGCTAATACTTTGTTTACATGAATATAAGACCTTGACTTGGTCAGGCACACCTAGAAATCAGCATTTTGATCCTTTAACAAATGGTTGTGGTTAGAGGAATGCAGGGAATACAAATACAGGATTTCTGTTGTAAGTGTTTTTTGTCATTTGGACTTTTGTACTACACCTTAAAGTGAATGATTTTAAAATCCACACTGGTGTATTTTGCTAATTCTAAATACTTATTTAACAGAGACTGGAATGGCTTAGGTGTATCTTTTCTATTGTTTGTAATGAATGAACTTTCTTTTACTGGCTGGGAACCAAATATAAGAATGACAACTAAGGCTATAGGCCCATTGCTATTCAACATAATGATTCATATTTATGGGACCCGACCTTGCTCTAACTGAAGCCAATGGCAAAACTTCTGTTGACTTCAGTGGGTGCAACATCAGACCCATGGCTCATAACAGTATTCATATTCATAGAAGTGTAGTGGTGCAGTATGATCTCCCAGTGGTGAAAGGCAGCTATAACATCAGTGAAATCAGAAGTTCTAAAATCTAAACTCATCTACATGAGATTAGAATCAGGCCTTCTGTCTAATTCTCATAAAGTCAATGAACTGTTTTTTGTTTTCCACAATTTCTTCTTTTAGACAGTTCTTGGAATAACGGATCACGTTCGTAATAGGGCCTGTAAGACATGAGAAGCCCATCTCATGCCCCTGAGAGATGTAGTTAAGCCGACCGAAGCCCCAGTGTAGGCCTAGCTACCCGCTCTCGTGGAGGTGAATTACCTACACTGCGAGGAGAATACCTCCCATTGGAGTAGGTAATGCCTACTCCGAAGTGCTGCTACAGCGTTTCAAGCGTAGACAAGCCTTCAGAGAGGAGGCTTTAGTACAGTGATGGCAGAACCCCGGCCATCCCTTTAGTGTCTACACTACAATGCCTCTGTAGCATTTCTAGTGTAGGCATACCCTAAGACAGGGAAGCGCTCTGCTGTCTATTGTGTACCTGAGCAGGAGACAAACAGAGAAATACTGCTTCCAGTCTAGCACCTTTCATGAGCACTAAACTAAAGGCCAAATTTGAGTGAATTTTCATGCAGCTAGCAAAAGGCTCATGCCTGGCACAAATTCTACCAAATTTCAAGTCTCTTTTCCAATGCATTTTAAAGAAAAGGGCTCACTTTTTAATAGGGGCAAAACAGTGCCTCATTCTCAGAAATGGTTGCACCATTTTGGCTGAAATTTTGCAACATATTCAGCCTGAGGCAGACAGCCAGCATGGAAAAATTCAGCCTAAACAGTTAACTTCTGGCAAAAGTTATAAGTCACTGAAGTCAGGGTCTGACTTGGGCATGGAAGTGTCAGGGAACCTTAATAATAAGTGATGTTATCATCACTGCCTCTCCTGCCCATATAGAACCTCTCCTCTGAGGGTCTCAGATAGTTTTTTCAAGCACTGGTTTAGTAAAGCCACACACAGAAGCGCCATGGTGAGCAGGTGTTATTAGTCCCTTTTACAAACAGGGATACAAACAGAAAAGGAGTTAGTGTGAGAATTGGGGACAGAACCCACTACGCCTAATTCTAAATCCCCCGTGGTGTACCTCCTGGAGCAGGTTTTCTCCCGGTAGGCTGTAACCTACGTCTTTACTCCTGGCTCCCTGGCTCCCTCTGGCCTGCCAATTTATTGTGCTGCTCTGCCCCACAAGGGCATATATATTAGACAGAATGTCCCTTTTTTTATTTCCTAGCTCTGCTTTTTAGAATGTTGTGATTTAAACTATTGTTGGGGGGGGGGGAGGGGGAGTCTGAATAATAAACTCATTCGGGACAGCTGCCTGCAGTTCAGTGTTGTGGCTTCTATGGGTACGTCTGTACAGTATGGAAAAAAGAATTCGCAGCCTGAACTGAAGTGGCCTAATACACAGCCATTAAGGAGAGGCCTGAGATGAACAACTCTGGGATCCTGTGGAGACAGAATGTGTTGCCTGTGTGACTAGCAAGGATTTCATCCTTGTTTCAAAACCCCTTGCTCGGTGCACTTCATGTGAACGCATACATTGCAGGGGCCAGGCCCTGAAGCTGCATAGAAGTTCATGCCATTGTCTGACTTCCTTAGAAAAGTAAGAAAAATAGTTAAGTGCTAACAGTAACTGATGAGATAGCAGGGACCAGCTGGGAATGCATTGTAAAAATCGTCCCAGCAACAACAAATTCCTTAGCTTAAAATTGCAACCATCTTCAACAACCCAGAGTTTTCCCAACCAAACTGCTGACTCCTTTTTTCTTATCAAAACACCACAGCACCCATGTTAACAACCCGGAGGCAATCAAATGCAGGACCAGCTGGAGCTAGCCAGCTCTTGTCTCTCCCTTGATATCAGGTGTGTGGTGCACTTCTGTGGCAGATGAATCTATGCTCTCAAAGCAGGGTGCTCCCCTAAAACTTTCAAAAGCACTATCAGAGCGGTGCCAGAGATTTCCGACCCAAAAGACAGAGCTCTTCCGGATTGCCTCAAACCCGGCTCCGAGGTGGGTATCCTGTAGTCCTTTGTTGAATCAAACCTCTTCTTCCATCATGTAAAGACTTAAATCCCCAGATGTAAGAAGCACTTGGAATATGCCTGTGTGCATCTCTCTCTCCTCTTGCCTTTGGATTTATTTGGGTCTGGCAAGCTCTCCTACAAAACACATTTTTAAAAGCTCCCTTTTAAATAAAAAGAAACGCGGGGACGGAAATCCAGCCAATGTTCGTGATCGTAGCGAATTTAAAGCAGCTTTCGTCCCAGGTCGTATCTGTTCAGAGGTGATTCTGATGAGTGTTTCTGTAGGATCAGTCTATTCTATTAAATAGAAACTTGTGTTGCTATGAGGGGGAAATGTCGGGGTTTTTTTAAACTAAGAACTTTAATTATTACCTTCAGGGGAAGTTACTATTTAACTCCAGAGTTATACACTCCTGTGTCTCTGGCTGCATGTAGCTACTTCAAATGAGGGCTGGAATGAACGACCAACAAAAACCATTAGCGAGATAAAAGTAAGTAAGCGAAACGGGGTTAAGATTTCAGACCACTGACCCCTATTTTTGCCTTGCGTAGATAACTCTCTCTCTCACACTCACACTCACACTCTCTCTCACACACACACACACACACACACCCCTTCCAAAGGTTTTATCTGTCTTGAACCTTTCTAAAATGCTGGTGGCTCAATTACTACACGAGTATTTCTCATCTGTAGCCCGATCCGTCCGTCCACCCTTCTTTCCTTCCTGATGCTGCTTCTACCTATTGCACATCGCTGAATGTCTCCAGTTCCTCCACCCCCAGCCCCCCGGATACAATCGCCTGGAGGTAGCGATGGCTCCTCCAAGGTGTCCGGCAGCCACAGGGACCCTTTCCAGGTTCTCAGAGTCCTTAAAGTAAAAATCTTTCATGATTTGGCTGTTATTTTTAAAATCCCTCTTCAGGTTAAGGATCTCTCTGATTTCTCGTCTAAATGGCTGTACAAAAGCACGACTGCAAAACTCTGCTTCATTAACATGGCCAGTGTGTGTGAAATAACTGTATATTTCCAACATGTGCACAGACAAAGACTCCCCCATTTTGGTAATTATCCTCACCAATCTGGTAATTTATGCAGGATGTTTATATTTATATAACATGCACATTTTTGAAGGAGTCTGCTTCTTCATCAGGTCAATGTGTTAATTAAAAGTTGGTCCAGATTGGTCACTTTGCAGTCCCAGATGTGCTTAACAGCATGCAATTAACACACAAGGAAAATCTTTTTGAAGATACCGGAATGTAAAAACTGAGTAGAAAGCCTTTCGCTTCTTAACATGAAATAGCACTGGCAGCCCCCCCAAAAGTCATTAGAGATATAATTAAATATGGAGTATTTTTGAAGCGCGCCCTGCACAATCATCCAAAAATATTAAATAGTAATTTGATTTTTTCCCCTCTATCACTACAGGTGCTAGCTCTGTTTTCCCTTCATTTCCCACACCATGTATATTAAACAGAGAGAGAACATTGCTCTATTGTTGATGATGACCTGAGACTTGGCTGAAATATTTTGCTCCACGGTGTAAGATTGCAAAGTGGGTCTCTCTCTAAAGTGGCTAGTTTGGCTTTTATAATTACCTCGTGGTCCAAACTTCTCTGCAATCCTTTTTTTTTTTTTTTTTTTAAAGAAGAGAAAAAGAAGAGTTTGCCCTGGGTATTAACATTTCTGTGTTCAGGTGTGTTCAAGCCAGGCTCCCAGTCACTGCACGGGCAAACTAGCCTAAGTAAAGACTGCAGGATCGGGCCCTATATTTCTATACTCAGCCTGGGCTACCAGTCCATTCACAGCACCTCGACTGCCTGCCTGTTCTCGCATTCAACTTCGCCTAACGGTAGCAATTTACAGGCCTCAGTGCAGCCTCCCCTGAAATCCCCCCGCCCACGTCCCCCCGGGATGATGCCTTGTCTCCCGTAGTCCCGGACCCTCGCTCGGCGAGGGTGTATCCCCCACCTATGCACCAGGGAGCTGGCATGTCACACCCTGGGAAATGCTGTATCGGATTGGCGTGGCCAACAAAACCACTTCTTAAAACTCTTCATTTATTCAAGTCGGAGGAGACTTTTTTCAACCTATTCCTTCCTCCCGGAATATTTCTCCCCGGCGCAGTCCAACCGCCTCCTCGTTTGCTTCTGTTTCATGAAACTGTTGCGGCAGTCGCGACCTCTGAACAATAATCCCCACGCAACCCCTGCCCCGAGGACACGGTGCTGGGCGCGGCTAGGCACACGCCATGGCAAAAATACTTTGCCCCGGCCCCAGCTCCAGACAGACGCCCGGAGGGAGGCTGCCGGTCCTTGCAAGCTGACTAGAATTGTAGCTATCAGACTGAAGCCGCAGAAGGGGGCTATGATTTAAACCCAGACCCGTCCTCGCTGTTACCAAGAGTATATATTTTTTTCTCTTTTGTAGGATACAGAAGGTGAATAATGAAATCCTTTTGCTAATAGTTTATGAGCCATGAGATTGGAAATGTATATGGATAGACCAGAGCGCCAGACTAAAAATCACTTGAGAGAGCCTGGTAGAAGAAACCCTTTAATATCCCCAGCACAGAGCAAAGGGAAACAGGGGGTTGCTAATGTCGGGGGTTGTATGTCTCTCTCTTCCTCTTCCTATATCCCTACTAGCGGATTACAGCCGTCTTATTCAGGGAATAGCAATGCCCATACACCACTCATGCCATGTATATGTATACACACTATATATAATACACACTCTATAAAGAAAGTCATATATATGCCATGTATATGTCTACACACACATACACACAATGTGTATGTGTATATATATATATACACACTCTATAAAGAAAGTCACATATATGACTTTCTACATATATGACTCTAAAGAAAGACTCTATAAAGTCATATATGTATATGACTTTCTTTATAGAGTGTGTGTGTATATATATATACACACATAGTGTGTATGTGTGTAGACATATACACGGCATGATTGGTGTATGGGCATCGCTATTCCCTGAATAAGACCGCGGATTATATATACACACGCTGTAAAGACTGTTTATATATAACCATTCTTTATCGCTTGTATATACATGGTGCACACATTATATATGCAGTCACGATGTATTTTATATGTGCGAGTGTGTACGTATGAGTGTGTAGAGTCTATATTACATGTAGTGCGTAGTCATAGTTTGTGTGTATACACGCACTTTTTAGTGGCATACAAAGTGTAGTCTAGTGCGTGTTGGACAATTTGTTGTTCCCAAGTGATCTTTCTTTGGGTTCCCCCCCCCCCACCCCGTGGTGGAATTTGAGGGCTTGTGCGGAGCCCAGCGGCACCAGGGTAGAGGCTGCAGGAAACACAGAGTGCAATATGCTTTGCCACCCTCCAGCCCTCCCCACCCAAGCCGCTTTTTCCTCGTGTTTTGCAGCACATCACTTATGTGCCTGCTTCAGAACAGGCCAGCTCAATGGGGGACACGCTGCCAGCCCCGCTTGCCACGCCAGCTCGCACCTTCCGAGGAACGGGGCGTCCCACACAAAGTCTGTGTCCCACGACGTCTGGGGGCATCACATGCAGCCCCGCTGCAAAAACAAACTCCGCTCGGTGCATGCCAGCGAGGAAAGTCGCCGCTGCGCGAACTGGCCCCATGTGGCCTGAAATGCCCAGAGCCCCAGCACCCCGGCCTGGTAGGGGAGCAAACCTCTGCAGAGCGCCCAGGGCTAGGCTCCCGAGCAGCATCTCCACGGGTGACCCCGCCTGCAATTCAGTGTCCCCGCAGACAGGTAGCTGTCCTTAGCGGGGGAGACCCCAAAGTGCCAACGTTGCTAAGTATAGTCACCGAAATAGTTGAGGGAGGGGGGATGGAGCCCGCCCTGACTTGCTCGTAGGGGCACAGCCCCGCAGCGGGAGTTGCTCTGAAGTAGAGGATGGAGCTGGAGGAGAGCGGCTCTGCCTCGGGGCTTCTGGCAGACTCTGCGGAACTCCGTGTTGCAAGCCAGGGATCAACCTCGCACAACCGCCCCATAATCGCTCCTCCCTCCCCCGCCCCGGACCTTCACAAAGCGGGGCAGAGGGATGAAAGGAGACCGGACGAGGCAGAGACACCCCGCCCCGCCCCCCCAGCCCCGCCGGACTGGGCAGCGAGGGGTAGAATGGGCCCCTAACGTTGCTGCTGTTTGCTGGGTGAACTGACCCCTCTGCTCCCGAGTTTGTTTCTTCCTGAGTCTTTTTAAATTAGGGGTTTGGGTTTATGCAGGAGATTTTTTAAAAGACTGAATATATCGCAGAGCTCACGGCTGGGTGAAGAGTAGTAATCCCCGCCCACTCCCGCCGGGGGCTGCGAACGTCCCTCGGGCAGTGCCCGGCCAGTGGAGTACCCAGCTGGCGGGCCGCAGGAGAGATGGCGATCGCCTGACACAGTCCAGGCTCAGACCACGGTCCTGTAGAAAGAGCCCCAGCTCAGAGAAAGGTGGTGGGGAAAGTTTGCCTAAATTAATACCTGTCTGATCCCCAAAGAAAGGGGAACAAACCCCAGTAAGGCCAGATCCTCTCCCGAGAAAGAGAGCAAGGGCTGAGCGTGTGTCCTGGGGATAATCCCCTCTGAGTTCCAGCCCCAGCTACACACTGGAGGGGGGGGGGGGAATGGGGCGCATTTAAGGGAAAAGTTTGTACTAGCTGCACCACAAACTGTTTCCCCGGGTCTGGGGAAAAGGGCATTGGATTGAGGGGCACTGTCCCCTCCCAGGTTTGCAACCTGAGAATTTTGCAGAGGGCTTGACCAGTATGTGTTGGGCTTTGGTTGACTGTAGTATCCTCTAGCGCTTTCAGGGTGGTAGGGACCCGCCCAAAAAAACAAAAATCTTGGCACCAAAGCGAAAGAGACAAGCAACCCCAATGAGCGGCATACCCCTGTGCAGCCACAGAGCCTAAACAACAAGGGGGTTGTCTTTGCAAGGAAACCTGTCCCTGGACCTCACATCACCCCCCTAGCTCAGGCAGGAGGAGTCAAACTGAGGAATTGATCCCAGCTGGGGGAGAGAAATCCAGAGTGGCTCTGGAATGATGCAGGCAAACCAAGTAAGCAGCAATTTTCAGAACAACCCTCCAAGATGCCCTCTTTGCGGGGGGGGGGGTGTCCCAGCCCCCTGCCCGTCGGGCTCAAAGCTGGTGCCAATAATTTAATACGCTCCCGCATTCTAGGATTCCTGGGCTCATTAAAGCCGCAAAGCGAGGTGTTTCTCAGTGTTTTGTTTTGCGGGGGGATATATGTATGGGTGGCTGGTTAAAAGCCCCAGCCAAACACCCCCCTCCCTTCCGTCCATTCTCTCCCAAATAAAATCCCCCCACTAATAATTTCAGGCTGAATTCTCCAGTGTTCCCCTTTTTATTTTTCAGGTAAGTGAGGGTAAACTCACTAATCCTCCCCCCCCCCCCCGCAGCCTGATCCATCACATCTCCTTCACTTCCACACGGACAGGTGTGTGCTTTCTTGACCCCTCCCTCCTAAACACCCATCAAAGGCACCACAGAACCCACTGGGAGAGAAAGTCCGTGCTAATCCAGGTCAGTTTCTCCCCTTGGTTGGGGGGGAGGGGGCTAATATAAATGTCCTAGGGAAAAAAATAAAAGCAAACAAACAAACAAACCCCTCACACACAATCCCAATAAAGTCAAATTCCTTCCCACACACCCACAACTTTAGCCCTGGCTGCTGCCTGGGGGGTTTTTAATCTCACAAAGAGAAAGGGGGGCTCCATGCGCAAAATTACGCCTTCTCCTCTCATTTGTTAGCTGATTCCATCAAAAAGTTCGGTATTTATAGGCTACACACACGAACCTGGAGTAATACAAACCCTCCCGTGTTGTTCCCCTTGCAAAGTGACCGGTCCTGAAGCATCTGACCGGTTTTGTGTGTGGAAGAGAGCGCGAGAGCGAGAGAGAGAGACACACACACAGAGAGAGCTACAAGCAAAACCGGGGAAGAAGATCTCAAGCTGAGAGATTTATTAATTGCTAAGAGCAGCTCTGCCATCCAGCCATGTGAGTACCTAACAATGATCACCTTTTGCACAGATGGTCAGTGATCAGACGCAGGCACTGTCTTCCCCACCTCCCCTCCCTTTCTATATTTTATTATTATTATTATTATTTATTATTATTTTCGCCTGTCCTTTCCCTTTCTCCCTATTTTTGATAAAGTTTTAGTTTGCCTGGTTTATGCCTCACGAAGAGGAAGAAGTAAACGTGGGAGGTGGGGGGCGAAATGTGCTGGAGAAAAGGAAGGAAGGAAGGAAGCAGTGGTGGAAAGAGAAGGAGGGTTTATTAAGCGATCGCCTTGTCCCTTGAGTCCGATCCGACTGGGAATTAGTAACAGAAAAATAACACGGGTTAGCGGGGCCCCCCCGCGCCCCCCGCTTTCTTTTCCTGTCTAGTTTAGACCCCGAGACAATCACCCGGGTAGCGATACGGGGTATCCATCTGTATTCATCCAAACCCGGGGATCGGTGGGTGGAAGGAATATAAAGAAGAAAGAGAAGGGGGCTTGGAGATTCCGCATATAGAAGCGACTAGCGGCCGGCTCCAAACGTGATGCCCAGACAGGTAGGCAATGCTGCAAACAGCAGTCAATGCTCTCTCTGGCTGGCTGTGAATACAGTTTGAAGGGGAGAGGGCGGACACAGATCACACAGTGTGCTCTGCTATCCTGGTCTCCATTATTCTCCCGCAGAAGGTGCCCGCCTTAGAAATCAAATTTCACGTGGAGGGAATCGGGATTTTAGTGGGGTGGCCATAGGGTGGTTTAGAGTTTGTTCCCCGATCTATCCGGTGTCTTGCCTCCCCTCTTCCGATAGGTGAGGCTTTTCAGGCAGTCACAAAGCTCAGGGTGACACAATATGTCAAGTGAAACCAAGCCACACACCGCATGCAGGGCACGCCACGTGCGTTTCAGATAGCGCACGGATGACTCTTTGGAGCAAAATGCAACCTGTAATAGGAACGTGACTCTTGGAAAGGTTGGTATGTTGCTTTATGCAATGCTGGGAGACCCTAAGGCTGGGAGACCCTCAGCTGGGGAATGCGGAGCGTGGGAGAGTGAATTCGCTTCCAGCATTTCTAAACCAATACTTGAGCTCCAATCATACACTCCCGGCTTAGCGTAGCATTAAATTAACAGTCAGGGTGATCCAGGGCGTTAGACTGTGTGCCCGGGCTGGAACCTCTCTTCGTTTAGCCACAAAGAAGAGAGCGAGAAGGAGTTACCCTGGAAAGCCAAAGAGCACGGTGAGTGTCTGTATCTGTTCCCCCGCCCCATGATCCAAGTTCAGTGAAAACCAGCGAGTGTTTGTGTTGGCGCCCGTCGGAATCCCCCGATCACTTGCGGGTTCCAGCGCACTCGTGGCCATGCCTGGCCTTTAAACGCAGCGGCTTCAGACTCGAGCGCGCGCACAATAGCGGGGAGAACGTGCAGTGCCTTGGCTATAACTTTGCTGCATCATGTGGAAAAAGTGACTTGGATCCAATGCCATTTATAGGTGGCCGTGAAGTCTCCTTTTCCATACGCCGCCGTGGAGAAGCGGCATAGGCAAGCCGGCTGCCGTATTGCTTCAAGGTGTTGGACCGTCAGATCCCCACTCCCCACACTGCACCTACAAAGCCATAGCTCTTCTTGGCTGGGGCAGGTGTCAACAGCGGGAAGGGATCGTGGTTTGCTGACCCCTCTTTCGGACACGTTGAATTGACAATCACAGGCATAGGGGCGCAAGAGTGCTAGATGCAAGGCTTTTCCCTTGCCTTTCAGGAATACACACAATACAGGGCACCTGCAGGGCTGAAAGTGGGCCAGGGCCACACGGTAGGTATCAGATCACACACAGCAGAAGAAAGAAATTCAGCTAAAAATACATTAGTTCATATCAAAGGGCGAGCGTGATTTTTTTTTTTTAAACAAAGGTGCACATTAGAACAAGCTCGAAGCGTTTTGTCTCTGGTACTGTCTCCCACGCCCACTGGAAATACAGCATAGCCTGCTCTTTCTTTGCGTCTTTTAAACTCCCTTTTAATTAGAATTGCTAAAGTAGGACACCCCGGTGGAAGATGTTTTCAGTATCCACCTACATCTCTGCTACAAGCAGAATTAGTGCCTGTTAAACAAACTGTTTGAAACGCAGCCCTCCTGCAAAACTTTTCCCCGCCCCACGTCCTATTGTGCCCCCTTCTCATCCGCACAAATTGCAGGGTATTTAGGGAAAGGTTACTCTCTTTAAAACAACCCCCAAGCAACAATGAGGAGGCTGGATTCAAAAAGCCGGGGCTTGTTGCACACACATGAGAGAGGCTGAGGTTGGGAGTATCCCTTAGAACTCATTTAATTTTTTTTTTTAAGAAATCCAAACGTAGGTGTGCCCCTCCCCATGTCTACTTTAATTTATTTGATTAGATCATACCAATCATACCGTCTGCTTCTGTTTATGTGCCTACACAGAACTAACACCTGGAGCTGTGCTGAGCTGTGGAGTCGGCACTAGTTAACTAAGGGCAATGACTGAAACGAAGTTTTAGCCCTTGCTTTCCAAAGGAGCAGTACACTCCCAAAGCGGGTTTACAACGGAACCTCATACCCTTCTAGTTCGCGCAGCTTAGTTTCTCTCTACTCCCCTCCCCCCCCCCCCCCCCCCCCCCCCCCGCTCAGATGTTTCTGATGATGGCGAAGGCTGATCACATTTCTGCTGATGAAAGTGTCTGGCGAAACAATTCTTTTTGCTTCAATGTTATAAATGGCTTCAGAGAAAAATTGAAATTCCTTTAGATAATGAAACACCTTGAACGTGTTAAGCTTAGAACCACGGCTGGCCCATTACAGGCTAACATGCAGTTTACATTTTCTATACCAAGATCACTATTTATTTCCTATGCTAAATAAGTATTAGATTATATTCGCCTTCAAGGAAAGGTGTCCTTCTTAGAGCGCTAAAAGCATTTTTTTAAAAACCTGGATCCCCCTTTAATTATTATCTGTGTGCAGATGAGTCTAAATTAACCCTTTCATATGAAAACGCCTGTCCGCAAAGAATTATAATTCCCTTTCCTTCTTCCAAAGGTAATTACAGGGAGGCATTTATTTTATACAGTTCATCAGTAATTTAGCTGAACTATTATCGCCCACATTCAGTCTGTTCAAAACGGTTTACTCTTTCCCCTACCTTTTCTTTAAATAAATTAAAACGTGTTTGAAGTTGTGAAATTACTGCGAAAATAGTTTAGAATGTAGCTTTAGAATTAGCGTGTGATCGCAATTACTGTTCTGCCCTAACATGATCCGAATCATCTGGGCATAATTTAAAGTCTAACCTTTGCTGGCACAAATGTGTAGCAAGCAAATAAAACCCACCCCCACAACAAATGCATAACAAACAGGCAGGAAAACCCCAACATCTTCTGCATAGCAACAGGTAACAAACCTGCAGAATTAAAGGGCTAAATACAGGTCTTTAGCTGGCTAAAAAGCGCTGGTATGTTTAAAACAAACAACAAACGCACGTTCAACCATCGGATAGCAACAGAAAAATATAGCTAATGCCCAACGAAATTCAAGCAGGGTTAAGCTACCAGTGAGATGAACAGGAAATCTGCCAGGAAACCAAAAAGATCAGCGAATAGCTACATAGTCTTGTTTGCAACTCACACCGCACCGCTAGCTTGTCAGTCGGCAGAAAGAAGAGGGGCAGATTTTAAGCCCAGACACGTGTTGATAGCGAGCAGTCAAAGAACAACACCGCCTTCCTGATTCCCCACCAGGCTAAGGACCCGTCAGGACTGAGCCCCGCTGTGTTCATCCTGCCCGCATCTGGTCTCTTATTAAAGCGTCTGGAGCGAACCCCTGGCGTGTCCGGTACAATCCCAGCTCCAGCGCCTGGCTCGGCCGTGCTTTCCCCGGGCCAGTCACACGGCAAAGGGGCACTTCAGCGGGAGGGGGTGTCGGCAGCTGGGTACTTAAACGCTGGGAAGAGATAGGGGTGGGGCGGGCGCCCAGGGCCCCTGACAAAAGTAACGGGTCTCTATCACTGTGAAAACAGACGCCCCGGCTTTGGGTGCGGGGCGTGCAGAGGTGAGAAAGATCGGCCACGCTCCCGGCTCAGCCGCCAGAACTTCCCGAGAGCCGCCCGCCGCAGGGACAGCTCCTTGCTACCAGGTCCAAGCACAGCCGCGCCGGGGCATAACTACCCAGGGGGAGGGTTGGGTCACTGCACCTGCACAGCGGGGCTGCGTCTCCAGTCCTTACCCACGCAAGACCCTCGCTGAAGGCAAGGGGAGGTTTGCCGGAGTAAAGCCTGTGTGAGCTCTGGCTGCTAGGAAAAGGGCCGCCGATGTTCCCACAGGTCCTCCCTCGCCACCCCGGGCTGGGTTTACGGGTTCACACACTTTTGGGGGGCGCTGGGGAATGAAGCTAAGCGAGCAGGGTCCCCTTGCCTGACTCGCTGAAACTTCTTCCAAAAGTCTATCCCGGCTATTAAAAGCTGTGTCACTCTCGCCAAGGAACCGGTGCGCCGCACTGGGAACCGGGCTACAACTGCGGTGAATACTAATCCAGAAAGGGAAACTGAGGTTCAGTTTGAGAGAGACCTTAGAGATCCTCTTGGCCCCAGGAGCCCCCATGATATATTTTATGCATTTTTCTCTCTCATTGAAATCAGCTATTATTGCTGCTACAGAGAGAGAGAGAGAGAGAGAGAGAGAGAGCAACCCACAATACTATCTGCAACAGACAGAGTGTGTATTTCAATAATGAGCAGGGAAGGCGAGTTACACAGTTGCGGAACTTTTTGAACAGCATTTGCGTTTTCAGACTTCGGCTGTTTGAGCTGCTCAGAGTCAGAATCTGTTTGGCCTAATCCCTTTCTTCTGGGCGTCCTCTTGGTTGTGACGCACAGCCCTATATTAAATGGCCCTGTGGTTTAAACACTTTTAGGAGATACTGAAAATTCTCCTTGAGAAGCAGAGCGGCTACAAACGAAGCCATGGCATTGTTAATGAGGGATGATGTAGTCCTAAATAACACTGACAATATTAATGTGACTTCTTTGGCATACGGAAACCTTTTCAAACAGCAATACTATAGCCATACTTTATCTTAAAAAAGCCTAACTCATTGTAACGATACTTTGCAACTGTATCCATGGCTCTCAAAGCACTTTGCAAGCATTAATTAATCAGCCACCACAATACCTATGTGAAATAGGTAAGTACTATTACATTTATTTGAGTGTTGTGAAAACTGAGGCACAGAATGGTTATGTGGGACATTGGGCAGGGCACAATGAGTCATTGGCAGATGTGAGCACAAAACTTCTGAGTCCTGAACCCCAGTTCAGTGCTCTAATAGATTATGCTTCCTTCCTTGTAACCAATAATGAAAGACAAGGACATTGTATTTTGAGATTCTGTTGAAACACTAGTTTAATTCTCATTTTTTATATCACCAGAACCCCTAAATGGATTTATATAAATGTATTACAGTTACTTATTTTGTGTGTGTATCTCTAAGACATGCACAAACACATAAATATTGCAATATAGTATTTTCACAATATTGACATATTATACAAATAATGCAAAAGTAACTTTATCACAGTGAGCCAAATTCCATAAAGCCTGCATGGAATTTAATTGCACTAATCTTCCCAAGATGAGGAAAGATTGAAATACACAGTATGTGACATTCACCTGTTTTACAGTAGGCTCTCCTTTTTTTATATACATGTGTTAATACAAGTTACACTAATGTCTACTGCATATGATAAACTTTGTGGCCAACATTTTCACAGTGGCCTTTAGTTATGGGTGCCCAATTTAAAATCCCTTGGGCTTTTCTTTCAATGTTGAGCGCTCAACTCCAAATGTAGTCAATGGAAGCAGTAATGCTCAGCACCTCTGAAAATCAGCCTCAAAATGTCTCAGATTGGAAACTCAAAATCTGAGATTGTACTTGAAAATGTTGGCCTGTGTTATTTAGGAGCCTTGACTCCGAATTTACTCTGAAGTTACAAGATCAGATCCTAGAAGAGGCGCAGAAAAAGATGCAGGTATCCGATTAGGTAACTTGATTATGCTTCACTGCTTCTAGCTCCGTATCTCTCTGCATTTGTCATTTTTATTAGCTTCTTGTTTAAATCCAACCAAGGATCAAATAATCAGTATGATATTAGTATTAGTATTTCAAAGATATTAATGTGCCATGATATCTGGGTAAAATACATTCAATACAATTTATAATCGGAAGTCTCCCTTATACAAATACAGTAATCAATAATGGCTAACACAACTGAAAAGCTGAAAATATAAGTTTTGAAAGATGAAATATCATCACAGAAGTTACTGAAGGTACCTCTCTCATTCTGCTGAAAACTGTCTGAAATAGAACCAGACTTCCAAGGAAAACAGTATACAGCTAGTTGAAACAAAGGGATTAATCAAAACAAACCAGTACCTTGCTGATCTCACAAGATGCTGTATTTAATTAATGAAAGCTGCTTCTGTGTTTCAGAAGTGAAGATGGTTGGGCGACCAGTACTATTGTGATGTTAGCCCAACAGAGTGTTTCCACAGCTTGGGACAAATTTCTGATGCAAATAGATTCAACTCCACTGAAGACAATGGAGTTGCACCTATTTACACGTTGGTTAATTTGGCTCTTTTTGTCTAATACCTTTTCATGAATCATACATATTACTTCCCGATGGCTGAGAAAGTCATAAAAACTCTGCTCTGCCTCTTGGAACCTTTGACATTATCAAATACAGACATAACAATGGATTGCATCAGGCAATGCCTAAATCTACCATTGATTTTTCTCTCTTTTTTTTTTTTAAAGAAAGTCAGATGTTCATGGCCAATTGATCCCTTGAGTGAAACCTTTTATCTCCACAGTTATTACTTTCATCTACCAATAGATACTCAAAACAAAACCAAGAACCTCCCCACACCTGGGATTAAGTCTGATTTCATTTGCAGTGGTTTCTTATCTGTGTAACACCACTGAGTTCAACTGATTTACTCCTGATTTACATATGTGCAACTGAAAGTAATATTAGGCCATAAGAAGACCACATAAACCAGTAACAATGAGGAAATTTAAAAACTGAGACTGACACTGTAACTTTGTTTTGTAATGTGCCAACAGAAACACAGACACAAATAAGCATGCTGATCCAAACATTTATACAATTCCTAATTGGGGGAACACAAAGTTAATTATAAAGGTAAACTGTGAGTCATAATATAATTAGCAAATGATGATGTGCTAACTTCAGAAAAGTGTATAGGGGAAGGTAAAGGGCCTTTCCCCACCTTCCTTACAGAGAAATCAGATCTTAGCCACAGAAGGAAAAGAGAACATATAACAATGTGAGCTATTCTGAGGATGTAGGGTTAACAGCTTTCATATGGTATTTCTTTCTTTCATCACTTTATTTTGGATTCTTAACATTATTAAAACATTTTTTCTATTGAATTTCCTTGTTTTATTGTATTGGAATTTACTCCAAAAAACAAAGAGGGCTTCTTCAAAATAATATAAATCTCTCTCAGACATACAAGCATTACAAGGGCCATATCATGTCATCACCACATGTGTAGATTTCCCACTAATGTCAATAGCTAGTGGTGTATGTTGGTCATGACTCAAGAGCATGATAGTCCCTAGATTATTTCTGCAAATACATACAGTCTGTTATATAATTTATCGGCTCTCCTATGTGCACTTTTACCTGAGGGATTATACACACTTTTCTTCAAAACTGTTCTGTGTCTACTCATTTAGGCAATTTTTTAAAAAATGATGCTATATTCAATAGACAGCAACAGCTAAACTGACCTCCTGAATAAATACAGAGCTAGATAATTTTTAAAAAATGATATGTCATGTACCAGGTGGTCTGGGACAGGTTTCACGGTGTACTGTTTTAAAATATACTTCGGATGTAGCTTGAGCATAGTAACCACATTCAGAAAAATGATTTTCAATAATGGCAAATATCTAATCTGTTTTGAAATTTGTTGTCCTCTTTTGTTCAAAATGGACAGAGCAGTGAAATCAGACTAAGAATTGACGTTACATTTTGAAATAAAATATATTTTGGGCCACATTATTATTATAATTTATTTGTATTTTGTTTGTGCCTCGAGGCCCTAATTCACACGCAAAAGAAAAGGATAGTTCCTCCCCTAAAGAGCTTACAATAGCAGTAAACTGTAGTCTAGGTGACCTTTTGCATATTTAAACCAGTAATGTAGAAGTGGCTGCTACAGTCATGCAGTTAATGAAAGCTGAGTAACACAAGATGACAAATTAGTATAAGCACCCTAAATAACTTCACTAATTGAGCGAAGGGCTCAGTCCTGCTTCCACTGCCAGAACTCCCATGGACTTTAAAAGAGCCTGCTCTCGTTGTTGGTTGTATTGTGGTATCAGAGCATTGTGGCTCCATTGTGTGAAAATTCATACAAACACATAAATAAGACTTTCTTTGCCTGGAAGAGCTTATGGATTCAGGTCTCGATTTCTCATACACTTGTACTTAGTATTGTGGTGCTCTCGTCAGGTTATCTAACGCTCGTTTTTAAATATCTTAATTTTCTTGCCAGGAAATTGTTAACATGCCCAAGAGCTGGAGCAGTATAGCTGGCATTAGTGTTTGGATATGTCATGACTTCACACAAATGCTGGATAATGATTATATTTCTTCCATTGAATACAAATTGTTAGATTGGTACCATATCTGAGAAGCTGCCAATGACATGTCACTAAGCTTAACATCTTTTAGCAACGACTTTTACATAGCATGGTGTCTTTATATATTGTTCTCAGTGTAAGTAAAAGTTATGTATATTGTTAAACCTATGAAAAAACCCAAGCCCATAAACAAGAAAAACTCTCACTAACATGGAAACTGATGCCTAAATGAAGTCAGTCTGTGTACGTGTACATACCTATGAGTCAAAACATTTTCAGTCGATTCAATCATACTCCTTTTTATTTTATATCCCCTCATTATAAATATTTTAATATTCATGAGAAAAGAACAAGACTTTTAAAAAGTGGTTACAATATAAAAGAAAAAATGTACATTCTAAAATTTAGATGAGGAATGATAGTAATATTCTGAAAGCACAGGCTGGGATGACATATTTTCTATTTTTACCAGGATCAGTGAGTTCCTAAGTCACCATATGTACTTTCCCTTATCTCTCTCTATGCCTCATTTTCTCCATCTGTAAAATGGGTAGAATAATAGTTTCTTTCTTTAGGTTATGTCTATACAGCAGCTGGGAAAGTGCTTGCAGTGTGGGTACACAGACATGTGCTAGCTCTGCTTGAGCTAGCATGCTAAAAATAGACATGTGGCCACAGCAACATGCAGGGCAGCTCAGGTTACCACTCTAGTACAAACTCCATGGGAATGTACTGCAGTGTAACCCCATAACAGCTTACATTGATATAAAGGAGCCAAAGCAATTTACAGCTCTATACATACAGTACTATTGAAACGCAGCCACCTCTGGGGTGGATGACAACCAACTGGCATACAGTAGTGTAGAGAGGGAAAATTTTAGCCAAGGATAACAGGAAAAACTCTTTTTAAGGGAAGTGTCATGGAAAAAGACTCATGCATAGTAAACTGCATGGACCTCAATTTGTCTATGTTGGTAGAATGAAGAAATGTATAAACCTGCAGGATCCTTCCCTCCTCGTGTGTTCATAACTAACACTGATGTCAGTGAGGATGACAGGCAGTATGCCTATGTAGATGAAAGAGATTGTAGTATGCAGCTGATCACTAAGGTCATACCCCTATTATCCAGCAAAGAGATCTTCATAAGTGTTGAAATCAAACTCTAGTTTTTTAAACACTTAAATGAAATCTTCTGTTTTCTCTAACAAACAAAACACATAAATATGCCGGATGGAAGAGGGGACTCATTTATATACGTTGGGGATTCTGATTGGACCAACACAGATCTTTCCTAGATTAATTGCAGATGAAAGACACACCGATTGCCATTAGAAAGGTGAAGGAAAGTCCTTAGCTTTGCAGTGAGGTGTCATTTGACCTATGACCCTGATGTCATGATAATGTGGATTTTTAACATACATGTTCTTCAAACAGTAACATCCTCTAGAGTGTACGACTTTAAGTCAGACTTGTTTTTTTATTACAGTATCTATTAAGCTAGCCTCAGATGCTTTATAGAAAACAGACACAGCAAACTTGAGGCTGGTAATAATACTAAAACACTTACATAGGGGACTTCATTTGTTGATCTCAAAGGGCTTGACAGAGGACGGTAAGTATCACTATCACCCTGTCCATACAAAGATGCTGAGTCACAGTGTGGTGAAGTGATTTGTCCAGGGTCATATGGTAAGTCAGTGACAGAGCTGGCAGCAGAACCCCAGGTCGCTTGGCTCCCCTACAAACACATTAGCTGTTAGAATTCTGATTGCATCACAAAGCACAAGAATTTTCTGGTGACATCATAAACTACTCACACATTGCTCCAGGTTTCTTCAATGGGAGCTTTGCACTTACATCCAATGACAGCATTTCATTCAGTATCACAGAATCATAGAAATGAGGTCATCAAGTCCAGCCCCCAATGCTGTGGCAGGACCAAGTAAACCTAGACCATCCCTGACAGTCGTTTGTCCAACCTGTGCTTAAAGATCCTCCAATGATGGGGACTCTACAATCTCCCTTGGAAGCATATTCCAGAACTTAACTACCCTTACAGGTAGAAAGCTTTTCCTAATATTTAACCTAAATCTCCCTTCCTGCAGATCAAACCCATTACTTCTTGTCCGACATTCAGTGGTCCTGGAGAACAATTGATCACCATCCTCTTTATAACAGCCCTTAACATATTTGAAGTATATATCTGTACAGTATAGGTATGTGCCTGTACAGCTTATAGCTCACAGTCACCTGCGTGTTAACTAGAGATGGTTGATAAACTCCGCCAAATATTTTTGACTGAAATTAAAATTTAGAAAATTTCAACCATCTCTAATGTTAAACTCTATATTTCCATGTTTTTGATTCTGCAAGCCCTTCATGGGTGGAAGTACCTTTTGAAGTCAATGGGAGTTGCTCACATGGATGGCTTGTTGGACTGAGGTGTAGAGAGGATACCTAGCATTTGATTATATGTTGCACCTCCAGGGCAGCCCAGGAGGAAGGGGCAAAGGTATGGCTCTGGGGAAATAGCAAACAGACACGTATGCTGTGCCAGCACTAGGAGAATTCTCCATGGAAGCAACGTATAGGGCTGGAGAACAGGACAGACTCTGTCCTATAATATTTCAGCTTTCAATAGTGCACTCAATTAGAGAATGATATAATATCCCATCAGTACAGGCATTAATATATGGGGACAATTTTCTAGCAACTAGATATTACTGCTCCGTAAAATATTAAACTCTTAAATGCGGTATGATTCATACAAGAAAGATGTAAAAACTAAAAAGCGTCAGTCAAAATGGTGGCCTATGTACATATGGTTGGTGATTAGGGATGTGGTTTTAAAATGGCAATTTTTGTGAAAAAAATCATTGGATATTCGTTGTGTAAAAGATAAAGGTTATGGAAATACAGAGGCACCCAGCTAAATCTCACTTAACTGATGTGCAAACCTGATGTTTCCCAACATGCCTGGTATGACTCTTGCTGAAGCCAATAGAAAGGCTCTGACTGACTTCATCTGGGAGCTTGAAGCAGGCTCCAATAACCCAGTGATCCCACTTCTTGGCAATGATTTAGCGGCAAAATGCCCATTGAAGTCTCCTACTAGGTAGATTGCTTTGATTTTACACAATATACAGTAGTGATGCTACAGAGTATTACCTTAAGTAATTAAAGTTAAACATGTCAAAATAAATGAACATCGCAGATTGGGCATGATTGTGATCTGACTGGCTCATAAAAAGTGTAACTCCAATGAAGTCAGTGGAATTAGCTAAGTGTGAAAATTGGGGTGAGATCAGAATCAGGCTTACTAAGCTCACTTCTGCATTCCTCTCACATCCCAAACAGTAATTGACTTCAGTAAGAGTTTCGGGTGTGAGGGAATGCAGGACTGGTCCCTTTTGTGATGAATTATCCCTTGATTCCTTTTACTTTGCTTGTGAACATAGCTACTAATTCATTAAAGGCTAGATTGTAACTTTACACCCTGAGTAAAAGGCAGCAAGTAGCTGCACTTGCCACCAGGGCAGACCAGAGAAGGAATAACAGGGTTACGATTCCACTCCAGCTTTGCTCTGGGGGGTCGGGGAAAGTAAGTTACTTCATCCCTTTCTTTGGAACAGCTTACTCCTCTAGGTGTGTCCGGCCACTCTGGAGCTCCTTCCACTTCCCATACTTTCCCAACCCCTCCCTGCCCACTTGGTTGCAGCAGGGGAATACTGGGTGACTAGCCCCCATTCTTCCTCCTTGCCCCCTGTGGCTCTAGTTGAGCTGAGTTGAGTGAGGAGAGCTGAACTGAGGGGTAGAGGGAGTGGGGGGGCTCTATTCCCCTTTGTGGGCAACAAGGGCTGTGCCAATCTAGCCCCAAATTCACAATGGGTCTCCCTGGTATTAAAGTGGATTAGTGAGTTTCTACCATATAATTACAAAAAGGGTAAAAAGTCGTGGGCACTGTGTTGAACACCAAACAACCTTTATTTTTCCAGTGTTAGTGAAATTAATCAGAACTATACTTGTGTGGTTTTGGGGGTGGTTTTTTCCTAATCTTGTACGAAGGAGAAACTCCCAGATCTGACCTGTACTAGAGAAGTTGCATCTGTTTAATTAAACTGATTCCTGATCAATCTAATGAAATGGGTGCAAATCCCTAATCTAGATAAATTTTAAATCAATGTAATTAAACCAGCACAAAAATTCTAATATAAACAAGGCCTTGGATACTATGATGACGGATGCAGTGGATACAGCTTGACAGGATAAACAATTTGTCACCCCAAGAATTAACATCAAGTAGTATGCATAGGTAGCCTATGCAACCAAGCATTTCTATTGCAGTTATTTCCCCCGCCCCCTTACTTCCTATTGTTTGTTACACTCAGTTGTGGCATCTTTTTTTAGCTTGTAGGTTGGTGCAGAGACCTTGCCTTGTCATATGTTTATACAGTGCCTAGCTAAGTGAGGCTCTGATCCTGAATGAGGCCACAAGGTGCTACCCTAATACAAATCAATAATAATCTTGCAAAGAGGGCAAAAGTCTGTTCTCAGCTATGTCGCTGTAAATCTGAAGCAGTTGCACTCATTTCAGTGGAGTGGCTTTGGATTGACACTGGTACACCTGAGATCAGAATCTGGCCTGGAAAGTTCACTTGTCTGGTCCTGCTGTCTTTACCTGCCCATTTCTGCGAGATACTGAGCACCATCTGTTTCCACGTAAGTGTTGAAATTGAGGGCACTCAGCACCTCAGAGCACTTAGCCCCGCAAGTCTTTTGCACCACCCAGAAATTACCTTGGAAGCTCTCAAAATTCTCATTAAAATCCCATTGTTTACTTTCACATCCATACACTCACATGGAACCCCCCCCCCCCCCCCCCGAAAACCCCCCTCAAAATGTTAAAAATCAGGATTATTGGTTTCTTAAAACCTGAAAATCAAGGAATCCGTATCACTCATGACGGGGATGACACAGCTGCAGCCCTAATGATGATGTATCAACTACTGAAACAGTAGGGACAGCTAAAATGAGCACGCTTTTCTCTCTGCAAGTTGAACGGTATTCCACATGGGTGCAGTGCTGAAATATGTGATTGTAGAATCTGCCAAAGATTCTGCATTGGTGCTCACTTCTTCCTTCGCTGCTGCAGAAGTGTTTATTACCAATCATTTTATAGCACTGCTAGTGCTCTATGATTGTCACTGCCCTGGTTCCATGACAGAAACAGCAACTTCTCAATTCTCAACCCACGCACAGTCAGACGGCCAGATCCTCAGCTGATATAAATTGGCACGGCTCCAATGACCTCATTAGAGCTACGCCAACTTTCACCAGCTGCAGATCTGGTTCCCAGGCTGTCACCCTGACCAGCCAGCCACTGAACAAGCCTCCTCCATGAATGCATGCAGCCTTGCAACTTTGTCTGATTGTGGCTAGTATAACAGAATATGGGATTTTGAATGGGTTTAATTAGTTAAATATAATTAAATATATTTAACATCTATTTTATAATAAGGCATTTTTTACTTTTCTCACAATTTCCCAAGATAAACAACTTAATTAAAATATTTTGCTATTTTCCTTTTTTCTTTAAACGACTAGGATTAATTCCCTTAGAGTCTTAGTGATGTAAAAATCTGGCCCATTTTTTTAACACCCTGAGATGGGCCATTTCACATCGGCACCAAAGGCAAATTTATAATGGGAAGTTTCTTGCCAACATTCCAAACTGATGAATACAGCTATGGTTTGTTGGCAGTGTTGTGTAGCCATGTTGGTCCCCAAATATGAGAGAGAAGGTGGGTGAGATAACATCTTTTATTGGACCAACTACTGTTGGTGAAAGAGATGGGTCTGACCTGAAGAAGAGTTCTGTGGAGCTCAAAAGCTTGTCTCTTTCACCAACAGAAGTTGGTCCAGTAAAAGATATTACCTCACCCATTTTGTCACGCAGCTATGGATTCTCAGTCAAACATCTCTTGTAACACTCACTCTTGTTAGGAAGCCTGAAACATAGAGTCAAATTTTCAGTAATGTACATACAGCATTTGCCATCCATATCTAGACTCATCCTTGAAAACACAGGTTTTTGGGCATGTCAGTGGACGAGCTTGCAAATTTTGTGGATTAGGAAGACTGGATGAAAATTATCTCTTTACAATGGAATTTTACAATTGCTGAAGATAGAAAATATTGTACAGTCTTGCGAACAGCATGCCTGAGCAGGATATGCCTTTTGTTCTACTTGTTAGGTCAGCTTGCCACTTCTGACTTTGACACAGAATCTCTTTATTATCTGCACATTAACCTTTTGTGGGATAGGAGGACATCTTATTTTGCATCATGGGCATCCACAGAAGTCCCACCAGTGGAAATTCTTGGGAGCTGTCTAGTGGATGCCCTGGCCACACGACCTCTCTAAGTGGTCATACCCATTTCCTGTACCAGCTGGGTCTGATACTCCCTGGTGGAGTGGCAGTTTTGGGAAGCTTGCAGGGGCCTGTGCTTTAAACTGGGAATGAGTCATGCTCATGGAGTGCTATATCTGTACATGCAAGAACAATATACCTTTGCACATACAACACTAACTACAAATCATTGTCTATTCTGATGTATATGTCCTTCACAGTATGATAGATATCAGGTCCTATTCTGTATTTGTGTTTTAGAGGCTATGTGCTAGTAGTTTCATAATTCAGAACAGCTGGGGCCAGACTGTGACAGAGCCATAGGCTGCTATCAAGCCTATGTGAGAGATGCTTACACCGACCCTATATGCAAAGTCCCTCTTGGTAACCCCCACAAGACCCCGTCACAATTGCAATCCCTCCTGCGCCAAGGGAAGTGCAAAGACGACTCCATCAGTGTGTCCCAAAGAGAGCAAGAGGAGGTGGGGAGATGGTCTCTACACTTGCATGTGGAATGAGCTGGCCATATTAGGGGGTATACCCTGAGCAGTCCTGCTGCACACCAAGCAATTCAGGGAGGGAATCACTCACTGAGCTCCCAATGAGGTGGCATAACACTGCATTCTTGGGCCAATGGCTAGATGCCACAATCTGGCCCTCTGTAACCAACATCCAGCTTAACAGCTTGTTTTTCTATTTAAGTGAATTTTAGTGTTCAGGAATGATGCCAGATTGACTATTAGAAACTGGAATTAGAGGAACCATCTCTAGAAGTGGAAACGGATCAGTCTCAGTACCAGTTTGGTCCTCAGCCTACCTGCCAAGAATATCAGAAAGAGTGCCAGTTAGTGCCAACTGAGATAGTAGACTTTGTCTACTATGAATGAGGCCACTACCATTACATTTATGTTGTATTCCTACTTCCTGACGGCAGCTTGGCAACTTGCATCATTATCAAACTGAGCAGCTTCTAATCTCCTTACAAATTCACTGAGCTACCCAGTTCTCCTAACAACAGACTCTGTTCTTACCAGAGATGGGCCCAAACTGTGAAGTTTAGATCTGATTCGGAACTTTTTCAGTCTGAGGAGGCTTGGATCCAGTATTTTGGTGAGGGCGCCAACTCTGATTCTGTACTATGACAAATAGTGGCTACAGCATCTGTACCATATTTTTTCACATAGTCTTACAGCAAGTGTAGAAGTCGAATAGCTAAGAAACATGCTTATGTAGGTAAGATCAAATGCGATCCCACTGTCTCTGATTTACAGGTATGCTTATTCTGCATATGCATTAAAAATACATGCATCTCATCCCCTACAGCTATAAACCAAAGTGAATTTGCATGACTCAGGGATTTCTTCAATGCCCATGTGTAAACTCCGGTTAGAGATGGTTATGGCCAAAGAGTAAAATAAGACTATACTCTTTAATATTAATACTATTGTTCTCATTTAATGGGTAATTCACACTACCGGTACAAAAAGAAAAGCAGTCAGTGGTTTGTTATGACAAGTGTTAGGCATTGGCATTACCAGCATACTCCTCCAAAAAATCCTTCACTCACTTTATTGCATTGACTGGGTGCTGTGGTCGGTTAGGTTTGTTTGTTTGTATATGTTGTGCCATCATTTCATTGTCTTCAGTGGTCTCCTGGTGTTATTGACGTCCATTCCAGCCATGTTTTCCCAATTTGTTCTTCTGTCCTTTCCCTCTCACATACAGGACTGGCCCTAAGCACATGGATACCCTGCAACTGCAGGTGGCTCCACTTCTTGGGGGTTCCTCATTGGGAACACAGCTTAACATAAATCTAGTTTTCGTGATCTCATGAAGCATGCAAGGGTCTATTCAGCTGTTTGCAGGAAAGCTCATGTGGTCTCAGACCAGGCCCACTCATGCAGGCCCCAAACTCCCATTGTCTTCAATGTTACTCTTGCTTGAGTCAGGCCAGAGAGCATAGCTGATACCTAAACTGCCCAACAGCAATATTTTGATTCTTTTTCAGATCCCTCTGTTTTACCGCTCCTTCATTACTCAGTGTGGAGGAAAGCTCATTTTCTTCCAGAAAGTAAGGCTGTATGTGGGAAACCTATAGATAGGTGAAAATCCCTTCCCCGCACCTGTCTAGGTCTAGGGCTGCAGTGCAGAGCCCTGCCATGACCATCAGTCAAGCTTGTGGTTTAGGGTACTATCTGAAGACCCTCATTGCCTTTTGCATGGGACGTGGGGCCATTCAATCTGCTTAAATGTGGATCTCTGCCCACGCTCCAGTCTGCTCCCACTGTAGCATCAAAGCAGAGCAGAGACCCTTTTCACAGCATACAGTAGGGGCTCAGCTCCTCCATGCAGGCTGTGTCTTCATTAGGAAAAAACATGCTTTTGTAACTCAAGTTAGCTAATCATCCCAGAATGATTAGTCCAGTTCAGGTCCCTGCTCTGCCTGATTTGGAACTGGGACTTGAACCTGCATCTCCCAGATTAATGCCTTAACCACTGGGCTAGAGACTGTTCTGGGGTGGGTTTTTCTCCTCCCGTCTCCCGCATGAAAAAATGTTTTGTCAAAAAGAGTCCCTACCAGCTCTAGTCAGAATGACTTTTGAACAGTTTTCTGCTTAGCATTAAACGATAGGATATTTTGGTTAGACTCTCATTTTCATAATGTTCCTATAAACCAGTTATGCTACAGGTGCCTGATTCTGATCTCACTCCCGCTGATTTTATACTGGCATTACTGTACTGACTTCAGCGGAGTTCCTCCTGACTTAAACTGTATGAGTTCCAAATCAGAACCTTATTCTTAAAGTGTCTTCTAAATGCCATATTAATTCTGCAACCCATTCTGTGGAAGTTTATTAGAAATTCCTCTTTAAGGTAATATGATTCACTTTTAATGGTGCTTCAGTTAGACCTACTGCTTTAAATGGAGCAGTGTATAAAGTAAAAATTGACCGTAAGTATTTAAAAGGATATGGCCAATCTATTTTTCATAGTTTTAAAATGTTTTTTGCTTTTGTTTCTCATAACCCATTGGACATTCTTACAGTTAAGGGCCTAACACTGCCTCCAATGAAACCCAATGGCAAAACTTCTACTGGAATTCAAACAGGAGTAAGGTGGGGTCTATAAAACCTAATTGTTTCCCTTTGTGGAGTATACCCAGAGGTGAAAGTAAGCCAGTACGCCCCAGTATGGCGTACCGGCAAGAGCCGGTGCGCCGTACTGGGACCGGCTTTCCCAGACATCAATTTAAAGCCCTGGGGTAGCAGCAGCAGGGCTCCAGTGGGGATTTAGAGGGCCCCGGAGCTCCAGCCGCCGCTACCGCCCCGGCCCTTTAAATCCCCACCTGAGCCCTGCTGCCCAAGCCTTGGGGTGGCGGCGGCAGGGCTCTGGAGCTCCAGCTGCCACTACAGCCCCGGCTCTTTAAATCCCCACCAGAGCCCTGCTGCTGGAGCCCTGGGGTAGCGGCGGCGGGGCTCTGGCGGCAATTTAAAGGGCCGGGTGGTAGCAACGGCTGGAGCCCCGGGGCCCTTTAAATGCCCACCGGAGCCCCGCCGCCGCTACCCCAGGGCTCAGGCAGCAGGGCTCAGGCGGGGATTTAAAGGGCTTGGGGCTCCAGCAGCCGCTACCACAATGGAGCCCCAGGCCCTTTAAAGCTCTGCCAGAGCCCAGAGCCCCGGGGTAGCAGTGGCAGCTGGGAGCCCCCAGGGCTCCTCAGTGATTTAAAGGGCCCGGTGCTCCGCTGCGGTAGCGGCAGCTGAAGCCCTGGGCCCTTTAAATTGCCCCCAAGTCCCGGGGCTCGTAGCTCGGGGGTGATTTAAAGGGCCCGGGGCTCCCAGCCGCCACTACCACAGATCAAGATTAATCAAGATTTAAAGGGCCTGGGGATTTAAGGCCCTGCCTCTTCCGGTTGAGGCCACGCCCCTGCTCAGGACTCCGGCGTCCCTTGAGACCCAGTCCTGAATTGTTTCCCTGTGCAGGACTGTCTGCCACTGAAGGCAGACTAATTTTGACATGTGAACAGTCTGCAAGACTGGGCTAAGTGGAAAAGGGTTGACTGCAACTTCATATTCTAATCACACTGGAGAAGACGTAGTAGGCCTACGTTGTGCATACATTTTTAAGCTATGCTCCTTTGACAACTGAATAAACTGTCTGCTGTATGACTCGATAGGCTAAAGTTAACTATGCTGCAAAGGGGCACAACTCAGCTGGTTTCACCAAGGCTGAGTTTGGGCCTACAGCTAACTTCTTACTTGCAGAGTTAGACTGATTTCTCTGTTGTTGGTTTAGGAAAGGCCTGATACTCATTTATTTTTTGGAAATTTAATATATTTTAAATACATAGACTTCTTTAAAGATACTTATTTTAAAAATTAGTTTGTAAATAATCACTCCCACAATCACAATCTGTCCTTCCATCTCACAGGGCCAGACAGTGAGAAGTGTTGAGCAACTGCAATTTACCTCTCAGGCAGCCATATCATGCCCTTAATTGTTAAGGAGAACTCTCCACTGCAATCAACAGGCAGTCCTGCTTAAAAACTGATGGCACACTATAGCCGAGAAAACAATATATTCAAATCCTTTAAGCTATGCATTCTGTTGCTCCAAGAAATATTACATGTAGGAGAGTGTAGAAGTCTTATTTCAATACAGCAACAAAACGTTTTTAAAAAATAACAAACCACCAAACAAAAAACAACAACAGATCCTGCAATTTTAGAGTCTGGCTGTATCCTACCATATTCTGAAAGTTCTAGGTTTTCATTTAAAAAAACCAGCTCTCTTTCCTTCAAATTGAAAGATACAGACATCACAATGTAAATCAATGTGGTGTTGCCCTATTAACCCAGCCTTGCAGAAAATTGTCCAGTCAAACAACAGCAGTAGGAAAAGTGGGAATTTACCTCTGTTTGACCCCATCTTCTCAATAAAGTGTGAATGCCAACACCTAATTAGGACCATTTACGTGCTAATAACATTAAGCACAGACAATTTTTCCTTTTTTCTTTACATGTAAAAAACCTGGGAAATTAAATGGAAAAAAAAGTTTGTTAATCTAATATTAAGGTTGCATAGTTGAAATCACAGGAATGCAAAATGTAAAGTTCCAGCAATAACTTTACATCATCCACATTGCACACATGCAGTATTTGCGATTCCTGTTTTTCTGGTTAAATGTGTAGCGTAGCATATTATAATTTGTTATTAAAAATAGGTAATAAAGCACACAAGAAGGTGCAAATGAGCAGAGTTAGCTCTGCCGTAGGATCCTTAATTTTTGCATTCCCTGAATTCTGCGATTTAAGTGTGCAGATTTAATATGCATTAACAGTTTGGGGTACTTAAGGTGTATGTGAGTGTAAAATAATTAGTCTTTAGTTCTATAGTGCAAAAACCTAAGTTACTGCTGAGGTTGCAAAGTTAGTGCCACTTCTGCAAACACTTAAGCATGTGAGTAACTTCACAGATGTGAGAAGTTGCTTGAGTTCAGTGTAACTACTCATGTGTCAAGTTGGTCTACCCTTAAAAGTTAGGTTGACATAACTAGGGCCTGGTCTGCACTACAGAGTTAGGTCAATGTAAACTGCCTTGCATCAACCTAGCTGCAGAAGTGTCATCACTAAAATTTGGCTCCAGCTGACATAAGTGCCTCTTTACGTCAATTTAGTAACGTAATCTCCCTGATCAGCACAGAGTCATGGTTGAGGTAATTAGGTCGACTCAGTGTCAATGTAGATACTGCGTTGCTTATGTCAACTGTTACTGGCCACCAGAAGCCGTCCCACAATGTCCAACACTAACAATACAATCGATACAAGCACTCCAGGTGAGGATGCACAGTGCTGACACAAGAAGCCAAGTGTGCACACACATGACTGATTTAATAACTGCAGTGGCTATATGCTGACATAAGTTAGGTTCACACAATTTTGGCCTTCATTGGTCAAGGGTGTCAAAAACCCTGACATAACTATGCCCACCTAGCCCCAGTGTAGACACAGTTATCTCAACAGAAGAATGCTTCTGTTGACGTAGCTAACTTCATTTGAGGGGTGGTGTTCCTACACCGATGGAAAACCCCCTTCGGCTGCATCTACATTACAGGGTCATGCCGGCATAGCTACGCTGACATAGCTATGCTGATATAATCACTGTAGTGTAGACACAGCCGGATGCGGCCTAAGGCCTGGTCTACACTGGGGGCGGATCAGTCTAAGTTACGCAACTTCAGCTACGTGAATAACGTAGCTGAAGTCAACGTACTTAGATCTCCTTACCGTGGTGTCTCCACTGCAGTAAGTCAACGGCTGACACTCTCCCATCGACTCCGCCTGTGCCTCTCATCCTGGTGAAGTACCGGAGTCGACAGGAGAGCGCTGGGCGGTCGAGGCGATAAATTGACCCCTGTTGGATCGCTCGCTGCCCGTCAATCCAGCGGGTAATGTAGACAAGCCCTAAGACTTACAAAAGTCAGAGAATGAAAAGCTAAGCTTCTTGCTGAAACTTTAATCCAGTCAGACTGCACATATTATGTGCATTAAGGCAAACACTAAACTGACTAAGTAGATTTTTTTTAAAAAGTACATATGTGCAGTGCGAGCAAATTGACTTTAATGGTAGTTGCAGGATTAAGCCTCTCTCTCTACATAAAACATTTTATTACATTTTCAGAAATAAATATTTTTAAGCTTTGTAGCTGATGTAGTGAAAGATAATCTTAAATAATAATATTTGAGGAAAATGGTGTTCAAGGCTTTTTTTTAAAAAAGAGACACCATTATGCTGGTGAATTTTAAAATGTCTTTCTGTCTGCCCTGCTGTGTTCACTAACACTAGGCAATCCCTACATTTAATACTGTACCATATGGATACACTCAGCTGGGGGCTTCTCCCCTCCCCTTCCTCCCAAGGAGCTCTAAAGCAAATTTCTGAGATACAGAAATAACCCTTGTGCAAGGCCTATACACGTGTGCCTGGTAAACGCAATTCTGCCAGTGCAAAGCAAGAACATTATTGGACTCTCTAGATCCATCTAGCATTTCTGGTGCTCTTTCTCTTTGGCCCCCGATGGCTTAGAAAATGGCTTGTTTTCCTATGTGTGAGTGGGAGAAGTGTCCCGTTTGTTGCAGGAGGGATTTACTACCCAGCATCCGGGCTGGCTGAGGGTTGGCACCCCCTTCCCCACCACCCTTTTTTTTTTCCAGGTGGGACTTGGCGATGACCAGAAAAGAGCACCTGGCACTGAATGTCACCCTGAAGGTAAAATGAAAGACAAAAAGACGAACGCATGCTTGATTCCTTCAGCAGCAGCGAAAAACACACACAGCGACTCCATCAATGCAAATACAGCAGAGCCGTCCGCTAACGACACCACCAGATTATGTATTTATTTAGAAAGTGTCAAGTCCCCCCCCCCGCCCCCAAATGCATGCAAAGAAACGTGCACATACCAGGTTATGAGCCCAGGGAAAACCTGGCAGCTTCCCCCTTCTCCTGCCAAGTTATCATTGAGAAAACAGACAGGCAGAGTGACGTCCTGGGTCAGACTGAGTGCGGATCGACTCTACCAAGGAAACAGGGAGGCCTCCGCATCCTCCGAGCACCCGCCCGTCCCTTGATCCCCTTGGAACCGGCCTCGCCCGGCGCAGAGCAGCCGCTTAGGGGGCCCCGGTGCCGCGGGGCAGCCCGCTGATCCCCTGGCCAAGGCATGGGGAGGTGGCCTGGGCCTGCCTCGGCTAAGCCTCCCCCCTTCGCCGGCTGAGGTCGCGGGAGCCCAGTTAAAGGAGGCGTGTGTAAAGATTTTGCAATGTCCCTGCATGGTGTTGTAGACTTTCCTAGCAAAGAAACCGGCTTCGGCTTCTTTAAAATTCCCGACGACTCACCTGATTAACCTGCCTGCGGTTCTGACCTGACCAGGTAAACCGAGTCCCAACCTTACCATCATGCACATCTGCAGACTGACACTGCATCTGGGGCATGTTTTTGATTTGAGACTAGCAGCTGATAGAAGCTCTATCCCCCCCCCCCTTCAGACCTTGTCAATTTCACTTGCTTAGAGTCAGTCCCTTAAAAAAAATAAATAAATAAAAACCACACAACAAAGCCCAGGCCCCAGGGATGATCGATTTTCAGCTCTTTGGCGTTTTTTAAAGAATATATTATATAGAGAGATTGGCATTTTTTCTGCTGACAGATCCAAACGCAGCAGGTTTTGTCCTGCTTCCCCCCCACCCCCACCCCCTTTTCCCCCTTCTTTCCAAAGGATCAAGAGTGCTGTGAAAGTGACAAGGTTTTACCGAGCCGGAGTTAGGGGACAGGGTCCTTGGGGTGGCTTTTGCTTTTGCAAAAGGGGTAGGGGGACTTGACTTTACAGCGGTTGTCACTGTGCGTGGTGGCCGCTGCTGCTCCTGCTCCGAGTGTGTCTCGCAGCCTCCCTTAGCTCCCCTCGCAGGGAGCTCAGAAGTTCCGCGATCCCCAGCTCGCTGCTGCTACTGCTTTGCTATCTCGGCCCCCGGGTTGCCGAGAGCAGCCCCCATCGGCCAACACGATGCAGTGGTTCCCCCTAGATTAAGCTCCGTTAGGCTCTAAGGAGAAAGCGACGGACCCAGAGACAGAGAGACGCTTCCCTTTCCTCCCCCCTCCCCTTCTTCTTCCTTAAACATTTCCATGAGTGATTCACAAGAGCCAAACAGGCCTGGTGGAAACTCTGTTTGTCACTGTGGTGGAGGGGATTATTGTTGTTTATTATTTATTATGTATTCATTTATTTCTGTCTGTAGCCTGGTTGCTTCAGTGATGTTGTGAATTTGCCCCATGGGGCTGCTTGGCTAGGAAAGCACGTTTGCTCTGTTTGTGTTGTAGTATGTACCAGAATCAGTGGACATACAACCTGACACGTCTATACACACAAAGAAAGCAAGTCATTTGCAAACAGAATCCGGGCGGACAAAAGGAAAGTGTGGAACGTAGGATGTAGTCTTCATCTTGGCGGTACCCCAGCTCCAATCTGGAGGGGTTTTAGAGAAGTGATCTCATGTTGCTGTCTAAATGTGATCTGCCTGACAGGTTTTTTTTTTTAAACTTAACAGTAATGCTATAAAAGATAAAGTGGTCTGAGGATATGTTGTGAAGTGCTGCAGGGGCAGTACTCTGACTGCTTGGTGTACTGTTGTTAAAAGATTTTGCAGGGTACCAAACATCACATAGGAGGAATGCATTTCAGAAATGAGCAGAATAATGAAAGCGGCAAATAAAAATGAGTAGAATTTAAAAAGAAAGTAAAGTAAAGGAGGAGGGTGGGGGTAGAGAGGATGGAATCAGGGGCCTTGATCCCTTTTATTGTTGTTTTTAACCCCAACTGTGTCATTTTGATGTAGTTAAGAGGACTTTAACAAAACATACAAATTGAGACAGTACCACAGTCTGTACGAGGGAGGGAAATTTGAATGCCCTTCAAATAAAAGACAGTGAAGAATTATGAACATAGCTCCTTGGTTGTATAAGGGAAGTACGTGAGCTGTAGAAGGCAGTTAGTGGGGAAAACAAGATTTTGGAATCTTCTGTTTTCCTTGCCACCCCCATCCCATTTTAAACGTGAAGAAGTGTAAAGCTTTGATACACTGCATCTCAAATGTCAAGCTAAAATGTGAGTACTTGCAAGATAACCCAAGTTAAATTGTACGCATGGACAGTCAACCCCTTATTGCACTTCCACTGAAAACATCCAAGGGCTTGGGACCAAGAAATGATTTGTATGGTTACATTCTTGTTCCCTGTATTTTAAAGTACCAGTGTAACAAGTGAATTTTTAAATGCATAAACTGGAATCTGACAGGTCTCCCCTAGGGGGACTTTACAGTTTAAAATGTTCAAGATGCAGCAGGAGGTAAACATGGCATTTGATGTGTTCAGTATCAAAATACAACTAAATCAATGACAGTAACTGTGTGCAATACCTCATTTATTCTACACTATTTTTCAGAAATTAAATGGTGACTATTAGAGTACTATACCCATATCTCAAACCTAGCACCACTTATTACTGCAACAGTATTTCAATATTAAGTGATCTTAAAGATAGTTCATCTTTCATTTTGAATCCTGAATTTGAATCAGCATTAGAATGTCAGTGCTGCAAGATAAGGTATAACAAACTAAGCAGACAGCTGAAGGGCTCCTGGTGAAGGTGTTGCTGAGAAGGATATCTTGGTCTGTTCTCAGTAACCTTGTTTACAGGGACATTTCAGTTGCAACCAGAATTTCAGCAAGAGGCTGCCTAGACTAATGTCTGTGTGTTTGAAATTGATTGTGAGTGCTTTTTCAGTATAAACATTATATATGCCTTAATAGCATACTCATGCAAAACTTTGCAATTGTATAGGATAGGGAAAAAAAAGTATTTATAAAATTTGATTTTGGTTTTCTGATGTGTCATCCAGAGGTAGATATACTGGCTTTTTAAATGTTATATATAGGACGGACGGACGGACGGACACACACACACACACACACACACACACACACACTTTGATTTATTAAATTACAAAGTCTTGTGGGTTTTGAATGTATTTTACAGCCCACCAAGTAAGTTTAAGGTAAAATATGAAAATACAGAATTTATGCTGTGATTTACTGAATTTTAGATAGTTTGTTTTAAAATTATATTTGGAAAATTATCCAAATGTAGAGACTTGGTGTTAAATGCCAGCAGCCACATTAATGAAGAAAAATGCTGTTGAAATACTTTTGAATAATAAATAGGATATGTAATGGTCAACCGCAAGATAAAATTTTTACAGTGTTTTTATGGCTCTAAATTGACTGCATTGTAAACCAAGCTTACTATTCTATTAAGTCATCATACTTTTCAATTATTTAACATTTCTAGACAGGCAATCTAGTATGGTCTTCATTGTGCATATCAGAAAATTATATATAAGGTAGTAATTGCTTGTTGTTAGTAAGTGAGGGCTTCGTTTTGGATCAGGATTGAATTTTAACTTAGGACAAATATTACAAAGTATGCACATAGAAAAAATGATATGGAAATAGTCCTACTCCTATGAAATGGGGATAGTTACTGTGCTGAAATGTACCTAATACAATTTGAGATCCACTCACTAAGAAACCTTGACAGTATCTGCCTTCCAGGTACTGCGCATTTGGAAATACTATATCTCCATTTAAATGCAGATCTTCAGTTTTCTCCAGGGGGCAGTTGGTGAATCTTTCGATTGAACCACTGGTACTAGAAAAACTAACTGAAGATTTCCCCACGAACAAGAGACTCTTTCAAGTCTGCCTGTTTGAAATAATGATTATAAATTTTTCGGATATTGCAGTTTTATATTGATTTTAAATACCTTTCAAAATCAAACTAAGGGAATAGTGCATTTTACTCTAACAAAGCAGTTTCATGTTTCCACTCTTATGTGGGAGTCTGAGGAGATATTATAACCATTAAAATAAGTTCTTTGTTTTTACACTGGCATTGTGTTTGCAAATTTCATCAAATGGACAGGGCAGTCTTCCTCTGATTTTGACCTAGATTCCTCTTGATTATTCCTTGACAACTAATACCTGATTATTTCCCACTGTGAAAATAGGTGAGCAACTGTTGATGCTCTCTAGATGCGGCTGCATGGGTGATGGGCACTCATATGCAGTTAACTCCGTCCCTCCTCAAAGACTTTCTTACTAGAACTGTGTGAAAAATGGTGCTCCACCAACCAGCAGATCATGCAAATATTTTCCTTGGTTGCGATCCATGTGGGTTTGCATCCTTTGGGTGTGGGGTTCAAACAAATCCAACATCTCACAGCCAAACCGTATTACAGCTGCTGAGTTTATTCCAGCTGGCATGCTGAAAACAGGAAAGTTGGCTGGTTGCTATGATAAATTGGGCCATGTTTGCTTGAAGCAGAAACCAGTATTACTGGAACCCAGGTCCAGATTCACTGGCATCTACGCCCATATTCACCTAAAACTCAATGGTCGTTCATGGTCATTAGGAATTAGTCTTACTCCCACTGAAGTTAATGGTGACTACTCTCCTTGATTTCAACGGGAAAAAAGATCAGCCCCTTAACAAATGTTTCCACAAAAATGCTCAGAGTTTAGAGTTTCTAATGGAAACCAAAACTAGGCAGGTTTCGTACGCAAACATTTTACATGTCTTAGTTAAATGTGTGAGGCCTAACTCTCCTCTCACTTAACGCCAGTGTCACTCCTTGGACATCAGTGGAGAGTTACTTCTGGTTGGCAAAGGTATGAGTGAGAGGAGAATCAGGCCCAACAGTTTCATAGCATGTACACTTTTATTAGTGTGTCAATCACCGAAGATGGCCCTTTTCTGTAAACTTGTGGTAAGACTAGCTTGTTGATGTGAGTTAAGATTGGCACTTATTTTACAAAAGCATTTTTCCTTTTTTAATATGTGGGCACAGTCCCTTATTAAAACCCAGATAGTAAGGGAAAAGAAAATGGAACTTTTTCCAAACAGCTTTTCTGATGGGGAATCTAGTGGCAGTTGCTTTGAAGCATGAGTAATTGATTATCATACATTTATTTTAAAAAGCAGACATAACAGGGAATCTAACGTGATGTTTTGGAATATATCTGCTCCCCACAATGTTCTTGAGAAAAATGTAAGGTTGCAGGCATCATTTCATGCCCTGTATGTTTTTGAACATAAATCAAAGAAATTGTTGGAGAATTATAGATGTTCATAGTGACTGTAGCTATAATAAACACATGCAGTATATATTTTCCAAGCTGTTTTGTATGGGTGAAAAGCTGAAGCTGACATTTTGTATGAACAATTCAACTTAATCGCTGAAAATTTATTTCCTAGTTAGTGTGGATTACCAGTGTAGCATAAGGTCATACACCTTGGCTTGAGTTCATCTGGTTTTGAAGCCGTGGTTAAAGCCGGGAAAGAATTTAAATTAGATTTAGATGCCTAGAATTATTTATCCCAAATGTCACAGTTACAGTAATGCCTCTGTGGTGGTAGTTATAGCTATGTTATAAGTAGTATTTATATCTATATTGTTATTAGTGCTATTATTTTATTATTTATACATGGCTCAGAAGTGTGCTGGGCATGTTACAGAACAAAAAAAAGGCCCTGAATGAAAAATCGTACAATCTAAATTTTATGCAAGACACAAAAAGTGACGGTAATAAACAAAATGGGGATGATGGGGCAACGGAAGGTGATGTGGGCAAGGATTATAACAACGTTATAGCTGACATGTTTACTCAGTTTAGGCATGTGCATATCTTGATGGCTCTGTTAATTTTGATTAAATGTTTGTAGCTGACAAAAGCAGAAGTGAGTTTTTAGGAGGAATTTGAATGAGGAGAACGTGGTGACTTGTTTGAACAGGAATTACGAAGGTATTTCATGCATGGAAGAATATAGAGAAGATGGAGCAGAAGGAAGAAGAGGAAGGCAAAGATTGCATGTTGCTCTGATTGCATGGTGATGGGACAAAATAAATACCTAGACTGGAGACAGAAAGACCTATATGAATCTGATTCTGCAGTTCTTATTTGGGCAAAACACATATTGCCTGAGTGAAAACTGTATGATTGATTTCTTGGGGCCTGGTCATGCAAACACTTACTATTGAGTGTAGTTCTTACTACTTTGAGTACTCCCATTGAATTCAAAGGGATTATGGCTCTTGTGGATAAAGTTGTGTGGTTAAGCACTATTACGCACCCCAGCAATTCAAAAATCACAAGTATGGCTCCTGAAATCATGAGATTAGCTTAAAAAATCACGTGATTTTTTTTTGAAAAAAATCATAAATCTTGGTGGGGTGGTTTATTGGCTTTCTCATTTCTGAGCCTTCACGGTGCACCTGAATTCCATTTTCAACCTTTTTCCTGTAACTGCAAGGGCTAGAAACTTCTTTTTTTTAAACGAAAGTGAGACTCTCACATTATCACTTCACTCCAGGCGCTGGGGCTTTAAGAAAATCAACAGATATCGCAAGACCAATCATGGAATCGTGAGAATCAGTACCACTGCTTAAGTGTTGGCAGCACTGGGGCCCTGTGTGATTTTTTTTATTATAAGGACCTGTTTTTAAGGATGCCTTCACACCGTGTGAATGAAATTAATACATTTTTTAAGCTGTTACAGATCAGGGATTTGGGGGGCTGGTCCCTGTGTTGGCCTCAATATAGACTGGTGTCCCCGTGCATGAACCCCGAGTTCTGTGCAGTTAAGTCAGACCAGTCCCATCCTGTACTAATCTAATTAACTTGTCCCCATCCCCATCCCCTTCTCCTCATACTCCACTTCTATATACTATTAAGGTGTATAGCCCTCCTTCACTGCAGTACTCCGTTACTGCTTCCCCCAAGAAGGCCCCTGCCATGTGCCACTCTCTCCCCCTTCCCACTAAAGAGTAGACAGAGGGACCCTGCGGCCCAGGAGCAGGCATTGGTTTCCATGTGGGGAGAGGAGAAGTTGCAAGGAGCAGCTAGGCCTGTACGCTCTTCACTGGAGGGAGCTGAACCTCCCAGCCTGTGAAGAATTCAGCTGCTCAGGGCCTGCTCCACTCCCAGCTCCCCCTCCATTTCTATTAATAATGTAGGGAGCCAGTCTGTTTGCTCCTTACCCAGGTCTTACCCTCCACATATATGTTGGCTCTTACTGTCCTTCCCTGAAAGCTTCTCATCTCTCTCTGCTCCTTGCAGGAGGGGAGGAGGGATGAGAGTGCAGGAGATCCCAGAGCTGCTGGAGAAAGGGTCTCCTCTTTCCTCTATCCCACCCCACCAGCCTGCCTCACAGGGGGCACTTCTTGAGAATGAAGTGCAGGAACAGGGAGGGAGACACAGCTGTGATGCAGACTGTACTACCAATGGGATACATTTGAGAGGTCGGGGGGAAGACGGGCTTTTGAAATTCCTGTGTGCTGGGTTGTTGGGTTCCATGTGGGCTCAGTATGTGCTGTCAGAGGGGGGAAAGTTGAGGGAAGGGGAGTCTCTGGATCTGCATTTACACAGATGCAGTGGCTGGGAAACCCCATATGGGAGACATAAAGAGTGGCTGCTAATCCTGGCTGGATGTCCTGCAACTCTGTGACATTCCCCAGGTTTGAGGGGTGGATTTTGTCATGCCCACTAATTTTAGAAAAGGACAACTGCATAAATCCAGAGTACTGGGCTTTATGCAGGACTCAGGAAGGTCAGTCTTTGTGGATAAGGACTTCTGCACATAAAGGCTTTTGGGCAGTAATCTTGACTCACTGAAATCCTTATCGTCATAAAGACTTTATTATTGATTCATTGATTGAATGAATTAGTGCCTGTGGATCCCAACTGACAAGAGGGTCCCATTGCACGGGGCACTGTACATATGCATAAATTAGAGACAAATCCTGCCCTGAAGAGATCAATCAAAATAGATAGGATAGAGAAAGGGGGGAGAAGAGGATATAACATAAGAAGAATATTGGGTACTGAAGCAATAGTGATTTGCCCAAGTCACAGGGGAAGACTGTGGCAGAACCAGGAGTTGAACTCTGAGTTTCAGTCCATTGTCTTCCTCCCAAGCATCTCCATTTCACAGATGGAGAAACTGAGGCACAGAGACTCTGCTCCCACTGAAGTCAATGGCAAAACTCCTTTTGACTTTAATGATGCAGGATCAGAGAGGTAAAGTGCTTTGTTCAAGGTCACACAGCAGAACCAGGTCTCCTGAGTTCTCACTTAGTAGCACCACACTGACTCTTTTACTTCAGTGCCAAAGAGATTTCTCCACCCAACAGGAGATGTTAACTCATTTTCCCAGTGGAGACACTCCAGGAGCTGACAAGCTCCTCTCCTCCTGCAGGAAATCCTGGGAACGCAGCAATTATTTGAACGTTTGTTGTTGTGGAGGAGGATATATATGTTCAATGTTAATGATGGTCTTGATACAGACTGTCTGTTACCATTGTAATTTGGGACAGGTGACCACTTTCTTAACCAATCAGATTGATTAAAAAAATTCAAGGAACAAGCAGTCTGATTTTTCAAAGGCGCTGAGAACCTTTGAAAATCAGGCCAGTAACATACCCACTAGGGCTGCCAACTTTCTAATCTCACAAAACCGAACATCCTATCCCCACCCCTTCCCCAAGGCCCCGCCCCCTTTCTCATCCGTTCCCCAAGGCCCCATCCCATACTCACTACATTCCCTCTCCCTTGGTGGCTTGCTCTCCCACACCCTCAGTCACTTTCACTGGGCCGGGGCAGGGAGTTGGAGTGCGGGAGGGGGTGAGGGCTCTAACTGGGGGGCGGGCTTCGGGGTAGGGCCAGAAATGAGGGGTTCAGGGTGCAGGAGGGGGCTGGGGCAGGGAGTTGGTGTGGGGGAGAGGGTGAGGGCTCCAGCTGGGGGTGTGAGCTCTGTCCTGGGGCCAGGGTTGATGGGTTTGGGGTGCACAAGGGGGCTCCAGGCTGGGGGGTGGGGCCGAGGGATTCGGAGTGCAGGAGAGTGCTGCGGGCTGAGGCAGGGGGTGTGTCGGGGGGTGAGGGCTCTTGGCTGGGTGTTCTGGTTCTGGGGTGGGGCCAGGGTTGAGGGGTTGAGGGTGTGGGAGGGGGTTCTGGGCTGGGACAGGGGGTTGAGGTGTGGGGGGGTGAGGGCTCTGGGGTGGGGTTGCCGGGTCTCAGATGGGGCCAAGGATGAGGGGTTTGGAGTGCAGGAGAGGGCTCTGTGTTGGGGGGGCAGGGGATTGGAACGTGGGGTTGGGGCGTGGGCTTACCTCTGGCGGCTCCCAGTCAGTGGCGCAGCAGCGGGGGGGAGGCTAAGGCAGGCTTCCTGCCTGTCCTGGCACTGCGGACCGTGCTGCACCCCAGAAGCAGCCAGCAGCAGGCCGGGCTTCTAGGTGGAGGTATACAAGGGGCTCTGCATGCTGCTCTCGCCCGCAGGCACCACCTCTCCAGCTCCCATTGGCCAGTTCCCAGCCAATGGGAGTGCGGAGCTGGCACTTGGGGTGGGGGCAGCGCATGGAGCCCCATTCTCCCCCCGGCCTCGGCGCCAGACCTGCTGGCTGCTTCCGGGGCGCAGCGCGGTGTCAGAACAGGTAGGGACTAGCCTGCCTTAGCTGGGCAGCACCACCGACAGGACTGTTAATGGCCCAGTTGGCAGTGCTGACCGGAACCGCCAGGGTCCCTTTTTGACCGGTCAAAAACTAGACACCTGGTCACCCTAACACCGACATAACCGTGAACCCCAATTTTACATGCAGGTATGTACAATGTGCACACTCATGTATGTATATCAGATATACATAGAATCTCAATTATTGTGCTGTTTGAGTTCTTGAACATGGCTTGGTTTCTGCCCTTTGGAACAAAGTTCAGAATATTAGAGAAATAACACAATATACTACTAACTACTACAGTCATAGTGCTTAACAGGAGAAAGGGTGTTGAATAATCTGAGTCAGGGGTTCTCAAACTTCATTGCACCGTGATCCCCCTTCTGACAATAAAGTTACTATATGACCCCGGGTGAGGGGGAGGGTCGGAGCCCTGCCGCCTTGGGTGGGGGGAAGGGAGCTGCAGGCCAAGCCCTGCCGCCCAGGTGAGGGGAGAATGGGCTGCAGCCTGAGCCCCATTGCCCCAGGTGGGGGTGCAGCTCAGGCTTTAGCGCTGAGTCCCAGCAAGTCTAATGCTAGCTCTGGCGACCCCATTAAAATGGGGTCGCGACCCACCCTGGGTCCTGACCCACAGTTTGAGAACCGCTGATCTAAGTGATCGTAAACTATCCTGCAAATGTCCAGAACAAAATACACAATAACTCTTCTTAACTGGACTCTATGATTGTGTTTAAAAATTGAACCGTATTACATTTCCCTTTGATTTTCATGTTTGTGGCCCAGAAAAGAGAAAACTGACCCCCTTTTAATAAAAGCACCTGACATGCTGTTCGGTCATGTTCTAACTGCAATGTATGCATGTTCCAGTTACTATTTGGAACATTATCCAGGGCTAAATGTTACAGTAAAAAAAATCATGATTAATAATACCAAAAATAATTACCCAGAAAGTGTGTTGCTCAGTTTGAGTTGCAGCTCCTTACCACAGAAGTCCATATAGCTCCCGCGGACTGTTTCAAAATGTTGTTTTTCTGGGTTTGTTTGCTTACTTGGACATCACTAAGAAACTGAGACCCACCACATCAAGATTCGGAACTTTCTCCTTCCCCAGGTTATGGAGCGTTTGGATCTGAAGTTTTGGTTAAGACTGCTATAAAAATAGTAGCCAGCTCTGCAGTTTGGCTCTGAAACAGGCTCCTGAATCCTTGCAAAGTTTTCGGTTTTTGGAATCGGAGGATTTTATTCTAGTAGGACTGTCCCAGAAAGTTTGACATCGGACACTGGTGGGGAAAGAATCAAAAACAAATCATTTGCTCTATATCTGAAAGAAAGCTAAGAAAAGAGTGTGACTGATGTAAGACAGGGTCAGAATGAATTTAGGACAAACACAGGTTGTGTACAGCACCTGCTATAACAGTTCCAACACATAAAGTGCCTTAGGGCACAGCTAACACCTTATCACCTGCAAAGCCCACAATCAAGACAAAGCAAAACATACTTGGACAAATACTACACTCCTTACTCAGTCTTGACAAAACCCCATTGAAATGAATGGGAGTTTTGCTTGTATCAGGAATGATTAAGGACTGCAGGATTTCAGCTCATTGTTAGCAAAAGTGACACAGTAAATACACAATTTTAAAAGTCCTCCTGGACATGCAGCAAACCCACTTATTTTAATTGTGTGAAGTTGTCCAGGGTTGCTCTGCTCCCCAGAGCTTGGCACTAGCTCCAGTGAAATGTGATGCCATTGGTTTTCAGTAAAGGGTTCTTTCTGCAGGGCTGCAAACAGAGATCAGCTGCTACTGTGTATACACAACTAGGGAGCAAATCAACCAGCACATTTAAGCAGCCTTTTTAACCCTGAGACTTTCCAAGATTTCTTCTTTACACAGGAAGTTTCCTTTCTATTGTCCGATTTAGCATTTTGCTCATGTAATCAGATCAGAGCTAGGATCATTGCTGCACAGTAGAAAGGCTTCCTTAAGACATTTGTCCTTGAAACTGCACCAAACTCTTGGAAGAACCCAGAACCTGTAAGTATGTATGATTTAGGCAACAATAGCACCGTGCAAAGCTGCAATCAACCATTATACAATATCCGATTAGCAGTGCAGTAGGGATTTTTTTTCCAGACGTTATGTTACATTCTTTTTCAATTCGTTCTGAGGAAACAAATCAATTCGGGCTTCTGATACAGTGACTTTGCAGTAGATGAGCTAGTAATATGTTTGATTTAACTGTTTGTTGCTCTCCTGTATCTTGTGGGACAATTATTGTAGCCAGCAAACAGGAGAGAACTTTTCTTATAGTATTAGGCATTATAAATGTGTGTCGTCTCCATCTTGTAAATAAGTTTTTGTTTGTTTTTTCAACCGCACCCCACAACGAACAGTAAATAACAGGGCACGTAGAATTAGTTCACGTAGTCCTTAAGAGCAATAAAACATATTAGTTTGCTGGCTTAATTTACTAGTAAAGAACATTCCACTGTTGTTTTGTCTTAATTGAATTCTACTCAGTGCTGTCTATTCTGTGTTTTACTATCTTGTCTGTGTCTGTTTAAGTTACTTTGCTGGGACTGCAGTGTGGTTAGACCTGTGTTTAAGCACTATTTATATTCCAGGCACATGCCTGGTAAAATAAGTGCTCAAGATTTAAAAGCTTAAAAAAGGATAGTTTTATTAGCCTTGAAAGCTACAGAAGGCACAACATGGATGAATGTCAGATGTAGACCATAGAACCTAAGTCTCCCATGCACTAAGTCAGATCTCAACACCTTCACTCTTGCAACTACAACTAATAAAAGCCTTGAGCTCCCTTTCTATAAATTTTTAATATGCAACAATACTTATGTTTATAAGATTAATTTCTCCCAGGTTAGCCTGATTGATAGCTGGATTGTGGTTTCTTAAGAGCTTTCTCCATGAAACTCACAGAAGAGCTGCATTCCATTTAACTAGTGAATGTAAAAACTGGTAACCATGGATTCAGCCACCACTAACTGCCGGGTGCAATGACTTGTTGTAAACAATACAAATGAGCCAGGATAGCAGAATCAACCAGACATGAAATGATTTTAATAGAAATTACGGTAAAGGTCATGTGACACCGTATCAGCTTGTATTCAGTATTAAAGGGAAAGTATTTCAATTTTTCAGGTTCAATTTAAACTGTGTATCTCCACCAGCCCCACTGTTGCAGTAGATCCACTGAAGGGGAAAAAACACTCTCAGGAAATGTTTCTGTTTAATTACATATTATGACTTAGGCCATGATCCTGAAAACACCTATGCACATGGTTAACTCCTGTGAGTAGTCCCATTAAACTAAAAATCAGTGTGACTACTCATGCTTACAATTAAGGGTATGCATAAGTATTTGTAGGATCAGGCCCTTAGTGGGTAAGTTACTATACAAAAGATCTTTGTAATTTAAAGAAACAGTCAATTAATGCTTAAATTAAATTGCAAAATAGAAGTTTTAGTATTTTGACAAGAAGGATAATAGGTTATATCTGTCGTGGAGGTTTTAAGTGTTATGACTTTCATTTCTCATTCACCATTTCCCAATCCCTGGTCTTAATTTATAGCCTCTGTCTTTTGGAGAATTGATAAAGCAATGGTGTCAGCTAGTATAATACTGCATGATGATAGGCACATGCAGATCGTGTGAGCAGTGTGTGTCTTATCTCAAGATTTTCCATCCCACCAAACCTTTGCTGACTCCTGACTGTCATGTGCCTCATCACTTACAAATTCTAACCTTAACCAAATCCCTTTCCATGTGTGTATATGTAGACATATGTGTGTCTGTATGATCATTTCCCCCTTCCTCAAAGCCTACAACATTCAACTATTATCCTCCATTAATCTAGGGTGCTTCCCTTTGCCACGCCTGTGCTAACCATGTAGAGTTTGTAAAACAGAACATGATAATAAAACCAAACAAAAATACCCAAGAACTTTGTCAGATAACAACTCCAATGATTGTAAATCTAAGTCCACAACTCTCACATCCCAAAAAACCCTCCCCTAAGAACTTTAACCCTCTTCTATTGTTTTTGTCACCCCTCTATCAACTCTCTGTGGTTTCTTGTACTTATGTCATAATGTTATCTGGATGAATGCAACTGTAAGCTCCTTGAGCAGGGAACTTGACTTATTTCTATGACTGTAAAGTGTCACACACAGCTATGTCATATCAGTAATGACAATATATAAAGATTTCAGCCAGGAAGTGTTTTGTATTATTTATCATCACCCTGTTAGAATTGACCAGCATATGTCAGGCGTACAGGGTTACAATTAAAAAGTATATAGCTAGATAAAGGGACAAATCCTGTTTGCTTTACTCTTTTGAGTAGTCCCACTGACATCAGTGAGACTCCTTGTGTGCGTAAGGAGAGCAGGATTTAGCCCACATGTAACAATAACAGGCCACTCACTACATATAGGCCCTGTTAGTCCGACTTCTATTGAAAAGAAGTGCATTTGAAAGGCAAGTAAAAGGAGAGCTCTCTGATTAGATAGGTATGTCAGAAAAATCTGTCAAATACAACAAAGACCTTTGTCATTGTTTGAATTGTGTAAGTGTTAAGATTTCAGTAGCGCACAGAAAAGAGGGGGGAAAATATGATTTTTGAGACAAAATAGTATTTTAAAAATGTGCAAATCAGGCCCTAACATAACCCCCCCCCCCCAAAAAAAAAAAAAAAAAAAAAGGGTGATTTAAGAGTGAAGATACCATACAACTTTTCATACACAGACTGACAGAGATCTAGAATTAAATCAAAATGTTCGGAGAAGAATCAAGACTATTATCCAAATAAATTATAAAACAGTACTGCCTCCCCCCTAACGTGTGTTAATTATTGAACAAAAAACCAGGAAATACATTCATATTATTGGGCCTGGCAGAAGCAGTGATCTTTTGAATGTATCAAGGAGGTCTCTGCCTAGAAGATAACAAAGAATTCAGGATCAGACATGTGCAGTATGGCTTCAGGGACCCTGTAAACATGGGGCAAGTGGCCGCCTTCCTTTGTTTCAAGTGGGTATCTTTACTGACTGTGACATCAGTTTTTCTCTATCTGATGTACTTTGAAGAAGATATTGGATTTATGACCTAAAACTTTGAGAAGTTAGAGAATGGGATGACAAAGCACTTTTTCCAACAGGCAGAATTGGAAAGTTTTCCTGTCACTGGTCCAGGATTCATAGACTATAATGGTGGGCACCAAAAAGAACTTACACAGAAAGAGAAGTCTATTTTGAGCCGAAGTTACCAGAAAACCTCTTTGCATACTTGAAACTGAGACACAGACACATAACACTTAGTGAAGATTCAGGGCACACAAGTTTTTTCTTTTCTTCTTTTTTTTTTTTAATCGTAGAACACAAGATAGAGCACATTTTAGTACACAGTGAAAGTAATCAATGATTACCATTAAGTATTAATAATTAATAATATAGTTGATGGCAGCCTTGCATCTTGTAAACATCCCTACAGCTGATCTGCAATTAAAAAAAAGAAACAAATCTGTTGGGATGGGTAGTCCAGCTGGTTTTTTATTTTAACTGAACTTTTGCTACTTTTTCAGTGTCTAGGGTACCAACATGTTAGCACTTGAGGAATGTTTGTTTGATTTTTTTGTTTGTGAAAATACCAGATGGACAGTCCTGATAACTATACATTCCTGGTCATGTTAGTGTAAGCTTCCGCAAACTGAGTCAAAATAGGTTTGGAAGTACCACCTGAAGGGATGAGAGAGTGATTCAATATCCAAGCTCACTCAGTACTTGGCTTGTTCTGTGGAGGCCGCCAAAAAGGGTAAAAAATGTGTTGGTGTCTTTTGTTAAGTGGGCGCCTGACTACCAGGGACTGGACTGAAGCCACAAATTCATTTCATGTGGACCACTAAGCAGCCATCACCAAATATCTAGTCATCAATATTTCAGAACATTGCTATTTAAATTCCTACATGTTTCAAATATTAACAGTATTTATAACAATACAGTATTTGTAGATTCAATTTCTAACGTGGTTTTACAGCACAACTTGTATGGATAACACAGGCCTTACCCAACTGAAGTCAGTGGAAGGCTCCTGTTGACTTCAGTGGGCAATGAATTGGGCCCATAATGATTTCAGTTGTCTTTTTTTTTTTTTTTTTTTTTAATTTCTTTTTGCTTTTCAAATTTACTTCTTTTCTGGGGTCGTCAAAGGTGTTATGTTCTTCAGGACAATAAAATTGTCTTGTGGTCTAGAAACAGAGTAATAATCAGAACCAGCTGGATTAAAATTAACTTCTTCTGACTTGAGCACGTGTTTGATAATGCTGAAATATTCTTCCATTGTTTGTCTGTACCAGATGATAGACTGGCATAGACAAACAGTGCCAGACTGGCCATCAGGATTCTGCATGCACACGCTTTCTCTTTCCTGATAAGGCTTTAGTGTTTTGTAGTTAAAACTGGGCTGTTGGACCTGTTTAGTCTTATGCTAAGAATTTAAAAAGTGACTAGTGATTTTTGGGCACCTCTGTTATCAGGGGCTGAACTTGAGACCCCTTTAAAGGGGCCTGATTTTTCTGAGGATGGGTGGTGCTTAGCACTTTCTGAGAATCAGTCCCCTTTAAGGGGTCTCAAGTTGGGGACCCAAATCGCTAGTCACCTTTGAAGATCTTGGCCTTAAGCTTTTTCAGAGCTGTAGCTGGATGATGACTTGGCTTGGAGTGGTGTTTTGTGAAGGCAAAATGAAACAATGGCTCAGAAGTAGCTGAGAAGGTGATCCTATGCCAGCACTGATTTTTAGCTGTACTTGTGCTATTTCATGTGTTCTAGCAATATCTACTATTTTATTTAAATCCAGCTCAGTGTCTTGAGTTATCATCAGACTTTCATGTATTTTTGTTCAAATAGGCCCAGATACTGTCCTGTCCCAAACTGATATCTCCTTAAACTGTCTTTAGCTAATAGCTTTACCTCTATCACATACTGCTCTATGAGTTCATTTGGACCTTCTATATTATTATACATGTTATAGCTTTTGTGGGGTCACATTTATCAAACCTATTGTAATATGGCTTTTCAGTTCTTTCTTTCTTTCAACTGACATTTTTTATCCACATTTTTATAAATGTCTTTACTTTTCTCTCCAGTCCAGATTAACAGGTAACAGCCTTTTCCCTCCTCATCTCTGGATTACAGGCGACCCTGAGAAATGAACTTTTCCCTCTCCTCATGAAGGCTCCTGCTTTTCTAGTTCATCTTGAGTAGCTGAACTGGGTAGATATTTTTTTTCCTTAGGTTGCATGTACACTTCTAGAACTTCTTATAGCTGTGGCCTTGTCTACACTAGTGCAGTAAATTGACCTAAGTTATGCGACTCCAGTTACGTGAATAACGTATCTGGAGTGGATGTAGCTTAGGTCGACTTACCGCGGTGTCTACACTGCGCTGCATCGATGGGAGATGCTCTCCCATCGACTTACCTTATTCTTCTTGTTCTGGAGAGTGCTCTGCCATTGATTTAGTGGGTCTTCATTAGACCCACTAAATTGACCCCCGCTGCATTGATTGCAGCAGTGCTGATCTACCAGTAGTGTAGACATGGCCATACAGTGTTATTGTTTACTTCCATGGGTATAATCCTGTGAGCAACAACTCTGAACCTAAGAAATTATTCTATTATTATTTATTATTTGTACTAGGGTAGTGCCCGCTGGCCTAGAAGTTATACAAACAGACAGGGGTGCTGGAACAATTTGTATAGTGGGATGCTGCTGATGGAAACAATGTGTTGGTTATTACTACTTTAAGTCAGGGGGTGTGGCAGGAGCCCTAGCATCCCTAGTTCTAGCACCACTGCAAACAGATAGTCTTTGCACCTAAGAGCTTGCAATTTTACAAAATTCTTGCTAGAGAGATTCTCAGGTAGTGAACAAACTTTACTTGTAATAGCAGCTACTAAAAAGAATTGCATCACAAGTAATACGCCATTTCTACCAAAATTTAACTGCCTATACATTTAGTTAAACAAAATCTGTAAGATGGTCTATAATAGCTGGTGACTTCTGGTTATATTACACATGTATTTCTAGAACAACTGTTATATATGTAAATCAGTTAGTTTAAGTGGTAGCGTATGTATTGTAAACTGGCCTGTAGATTTCAATTCGATAAACTCCTCTTTACAAAATAGCATATATGAACTCTAATGAGTTAATTTTGGTATCGTAAGACTATGAAAATTGATACACGAGTCAAAAGAAATATTTCAGTTTTGGTTATTTTAATGGAACTAACTACAGCATTTCAAGGACAAACTATCTTGTAAAGTCCATCAGTGTGGTGTGTTGTATGTGATGCTCATTCTCAGAATGGATTTTCCAAATCACCCCTTTTGTTTGTGAAATACATGCTACAATTAGCCAAATATGTTTAGACTTTTGTTGCAGAAAGTCTATTTCTAGTTTTCCCTGAAGATGTTAAAATTCTACATTCAGTGGCACAAATTAGATGGAGTGATATAGGTTGCATTAAAAAAAACAATTGCAGACCAAGAGCAGCAGAAATCTGGTCATTGCTTTTAGAATGTCAAACTAATGGTTAATGTATGTATGGTTAACGTATGTACCCAACAGAAAACGTATGCTGGTCAGCAGATGCTCTGTCTTGGTAACTGCCAGAACACTTACTGCGGCATGTTTGCTAAACCCTATATACAGCACCTCTGTTCATTGGGTTACTCATTGAGCTTTTAATAGTCAACTTAATTTTAGTTAAGGTTCAGTTTAGTAACTCTAGAAATTAATGGAAAATATTCTCCGTGTTAAACTGGTAAACTGTATTAAACACGATATGCATAGAGGTAAAAGATAAAAGATCAATTCCTATGGATCCTATAGTCACAAGCTTTTAAGGATAAATTACAGAAACTTGTAATTATTGTGGGTAATCTTGCAGAAAATTAAATCTTGAGTTTGCATGTGTGAGGAAGTTTGGTCTCCTTTGCTCACCATAGCTGTGTTTAAAAGCAGCTCTCTGTAGTGTGGGCTCCTTGGTTACCTGTCAGGATTGGTGTTTCACTTCACTGCAGGTAAAATGCTGTTTCTAAGGCTGGCTAAATCCCTGGCAAAAGCAAGAGGTCTTATTGTCAAGGCATGTTTCTGAGACCTGTAGTTCTTACTTTCTCTGTCTCTTTGGAAGTGGCTGTAGAACCTGCTGAAGTTTACAAGGTAAGAGGGAAAGTCTGTTGTTTGACTCTTTTCAGATATATTTTTTTATTGGTTGTTTCATGGTTTCAGACTCCTGGTGGAATACAAATACAAACCACAGGCAAGACATTTTGTCCTACTTAAATAAGGTCTAATTTAACTGCAGAGGGCCAGTTATTACCCTATAGATTGAAACACCGGGGACTATAAATATAATTAAGAACTGGTTAAAAAAAAAAGACAAAGGCACAGTATGGCAACAAACAAAAAGCAGCAAGAGGTTTTTCTGTTAATTTTATCAAGGGAATGTTTTAAAGTGATCACGAAAGATGTCTGTCTGGTGTCCCTGGAGAATAAAAGCCTCTGTTTCCCACAGGACAGGTATTACAAGGAGATTTGCAGTGCAGTCTTTCTCACATTGTCCTTTATGGCCTTGTCTACATTAGGATTTTTCAGCCCCATTAATCCCAAAAGGTGCAGCCCCATTGTGGGAGAGGCATACTATAAATTTAGCAGGTCTTAGATTTGACTATTCCAAGCTGGTCTAGCATCAAATACTTAGGTTGTTACCAAAACTGAAATGGAAGATATCAAGGCATTTAAAAATCTCACTAGAAATAAATGTTCTTAGTAGCAAAAGAAAGCATATATTAGCAGTAAGGGGTACTCCAGACTTACCAAGGGGTGGGATAGTCTTTCTCACAATAGCAGATGCAATTCTGCTTCAGACAGCTGAAAAGGATTCACTTGGGAAGAGCTGCATGCTTTACCAATGTCATAGACAGTCTTTAGATCCTTCTATTTTATAATCTTGCCCATCACATTATGTGATTTCCGCATAGCAATTGAGATATCTGCAGTGATTTTATTAACTATTAAAAGTATTTGCTTTGACTAACAAGGAGAGAATGTGTTTTAGTTCTAATGATCAGCGGACGGGGAGTCAAGACTTTTGGACACTAATAATAAAATAGATCTATAAGTAGGGATGATGATAATAATAATAATTAATAAATATCTACCTTGTAGGAGTATTGTGCAGTTTAATTAGTGTTTGTAAAGTGCTTTGAGTGTCTTGGGCGAAAGGTGCTATAGACATACAAAGTATTTCTCACTGATATAAGGCTGTATTTAGGCTCTCTTTTTAATCACTTTTATTTATAATGAAACCTTGAATATCAGTTCCAGCATGGTTAGCTACCATAAATGATGTGATAATGAGGATGGAGTATAGGTCACAAGCCTGCAAATATGTGTGAGGAGATGGTGAGCTTAACTTACCAGGTGAAGGAAAGGTTAGTATACCAACTGCATGAACACTTCAAAGCGTGTAGATAGTTTGCTGCACTAACTTAATTATCTGTGCTATAGATATGTTTGACAAACATATCTATAGCCCAGATACTATTACTTCACAGTGGGAGATAGCAGAGTGCTTCTGTTTGGTTGGCAGTTTACTGAATCCTTCCTTCTGCTTCCCTCCATTACTCTTTCCCCCCTCCCCTTAATCCATTTGATGAAAGGAAACTTACTCCTTTTTTGGTAATGGCAGAAAATATTTTAAGAAAGGCAGCGTGCAGCCAGATAGGATGGATTTAAATGATTCTTAAGTGAGACTGATAAGAATTCATCTTCTTTTTAATCCATTGTTAACTGAGCACCTAAGTAAAAGCTGTCTTTCCCACCCCCACCATCCTTCATTTCTTCACTGAATTGTGTTTTGGAGCCAGTTTTGTTTCTCCATGAAAGAATGCCTCTGATCATTATATAATGCTATAGTATGCTTTTGAGCAACTGAATGTTGTGGACTTTTCTGCAAATGGTGTGATCTGAAATGTAAAGAGGGAGCATTACCAACACCACTCATCCCAGCAAAATTGAATGAAGTGCCCTGTTCTTTGTCACCGAAATGTGGCCTGCTGTAAGGCTGTTGGTAAGCTGTGGGCTTTAATAGGTAGAGACTGTGGGGAACCTCTCCGCTTTTTATCCTTTCCCCGTCTGTAAGGTCTCTTACATAGGAAGGTACTGTTTTTTTAAATATGGTTATTTTAATACTGATCCTCTGAGGTTGGCAGGTAGATGAGGAAAGAGAGAAGATCATGACAACATGCTAAAAAAAGCCAAAATGTTCTGTGTAAATAAAAATGGAGTAATATAAGAATAAAGCAAACGAAATGAATTCATACACAAGGGGAATCCATTTTAGGAAGGCTCTTAATTCCAGTGCTAGATTACCCATTATGGAAAAGTGAAAAGCATTAACTAAAAGAGGCACTACAAGTATCCCTTTAATTCAGTGAATTCAGTTGCCAATACTTCTAACCAGAGATAGCCACTGGTAAAATCTAGATTTTTTTTTTTTTTCCCCCAGTACAACAATGCCTTGGTTACAAACACAGACACAGAGGTTGGATATGTATTTTTTTTTTTGTATGTACAAAAAGATTATATTTTGTTTATCTCTATTGTATCAGTTGCCCATGTATACTTAATACTGAATTTTGTTATTCAACAAAGACTCAGGAGTACTTGTGGCACCTTAGAGACTAACCAATTTATTTGAGCATGAGCTTTCGTGAGCTACAGCTCACTTCATCGGCTCATGCTCAAATAAATTGGTTAGTCTCTAGGGTGCCACAAGTACTCCTTTTCTTTTTGCGAATACAGACTAACACGGCTGTTACTCGGAAACAAAGACTCAAAATCCAGAGACACAGGCCAAATTCTGTTCTCAGTTACAGTGGTGTAAATCTGGAGTAAATCCATTGCCGTTAGTGGACCTACTCCAGATTTCCACAGGCGTATCTGAGACCAGAACTTGGCCAATGATCAAGTCAGTAATTTTCTGATCTGAAGATGCAGTTGATAAGGCATGTTTTAGTTATATGTTCTGTACTAAATCTAGTGCCTGACAGTTCTTAAGAAAAGCCTCAGCTAAACTGAAAGTGAAACTTTCAGTTTATCCAGGTTTTTATTTGTTGTGGGTTTGTTTGTTTTTTTTGTTGGATTGAATTTCATAAAGAAACTATTGTATTGTAATAATTCCTACAAGCTTTGGCTATTTCTTTGTGGGGGGGAAAGTACTGACCTTTCCCTATTTTTAATAAAACCTTTATGGTTTTCAGTTTGCCTCCTCTATGATATTGCAGGAATTTTTATTTTGTGTTGATGGTCAGGGAAATTCTATTTTCTTCTGTATATAAGAGATTTGAAAAGTCTTTGGGATGATGAAAGTAAATCAAATTTATAGACCTGATTATCCTCTCACTCTTGTGTAACTGAAAGGAAGATCATGTCCTATGTGCTATATTGCCTATACATGCAATGTTACATGGAATAAAATAAGTGCATTGTGATCCATTAATTTAAGCACAAGATATTTGGAACAACAAGTTAATAAGAGCAAGCAATCAATGGTAAATTTATGAGGCAAAATATTGCCCTTTGGTGACATGTGCATCTCCCCTTGCGAGTTAATAGAAGATGTGCATACACCTAAAGGAAGTAGTGTGGTCCAGTGGATGGGACAAAAGACTGAGAGTTGTGGCTCCATTCATGGCTCTGTCTTTTGTAAAGTGCTTTGAGATCTCTGGGGATGAAAAGTGTTATAAAACAGTTAAGTATTGTTAAGCCTGCTCCGTTAGACAGTTGGCTTTATTGGTTTTATTTATTTTATTTTATTTTCTGGTTTGTGCTTTGTCTGAGAAGAGACTACTAAGAAAGCCCTTTGTGCTTTAGCACTGGCGTTTTCCTTTGGCCTCCTTTTTCTTGCTCATGCCAGTGCTACTGAAAGTTAAGGGACATGGCATTTATTTACATAGAGTGAAGTTACATAAATAACAAGCATATTGTAATAGATCATCATTAACATGAACAAATAGTATTTATTTATTTATTTATTTCAAATACCTCTGAAATAACTCCAGTCCCTTCCAATATCGCTATGCAGATGTGACAGGAACAAACACTCTTCCCCCTTAGTATTCATTTGCCTGGGACTACTCCTGTGTACTTGAAAAGATCCATCCCCAGTCCCTTTTCCAGATCAAGGCTACTTCAGTGGCAAACAGACAGAACTTCATGGAGGTGACAGAAAACCAATGGATAGCACCTAAATTCCATCCACCACAGATCTGACCAGCAGTTCCTTACTGTGTCACCCCACATGGCATTGGAAAGCATAATCTCCAAGGAGTTCTATAAATACAAGCTAAGATCCCTGAGAGCTGATCACGATCTGGAAGGAATAATATGTGCAGTGTATTGTAAGAAATTACCGGCTCCCTGGAAAGCTCACAACACAATCTTTCTGCCTAGATTTCTCTTCTGTGTGAACCTTATGCACCTCACCTATCTCTTTGTTTCCTACAATATGTCATTGTTGGTCAATGCAGTTTTTTCAAACACCTTCCTAGTAGTCATATTTTTCTTCTCATTCCTTCCTTAAATGTCAGCCATCATGTCAGAAGATAGACTTAGAAAGCAGTGTGTATAATAATTGCTTCCCCGTCATTCCCCCTTTTCCTGTAGCTTGGTTTTCTCCAGCTGTGCACCATAATTTTGAAAACTACTTTTCTGTTGCACCCAGGACTCAAACAAATGCCCACAAATCTATTTCTGCTTCCTTGCCTATTGGGTATCTGCTGTAGAGAGAACATAAACACAGAAATAACTGCCTGACCTTGTTCCTCTTCTGCGCTTCCATTTGTGTTTAACATTGTATAAATTCACCAGAATGCCCCTGTTTTTGCTTAATCCTCTCTTTGGCAAGTCCAGCTGTGCACTTGAGGAAGCAGTATTGTGCCAAAATCTGCTGGGTCAGAACACGTATGGAAAAAAAGATCCTCTCCTAAAACATTAAATATAAGGACTGGATATTGTTCTAGTTCTGACTTGCAGAAGAGGACCATTCTCTTTTTTAGAATTGCTTAGGAATAGTGAATGTGTAGGCTACCGAGTCATTGAATGTTATATTATCCTGCAATTGCATAATTTCAGCTACTCATTTTTGAGGGAGGCAGTCCATATCAGTGGTCAAGTAGCTCCTCCAAAATGCTATTTGACAAGAAATCAGTCTTGAAAATACCCTTGTCCAGAGTTTCCAGAAAGTCCATAAGCACTTGATGCATGATGGATTCTTTCTTTATCAGGCATCTGCTTCCTTTTCCTATCTCAATTCTCCAGTGATTTTTTTTTCTTCTGTAGTAAGAGGCAAGCAATATATTCCATATGCCGCCAAGCTTTGTAAAGAATCTTACTGCTGACAGTCTCACAGCTGCTGAGGAATAGTCCAGGCCTTGCTCATAAAGTGACACTAAGCACAAGAGTATTCCATTGGGATTGACCATGTATTTTCCCTCACCTTTTTTCTTTCTTGAAGGAAATATGTAATGCCTCCTAACTACATGCCTAACAGATGCTGGCAGCCACCAGTTTCCATTCCAAAGTCCCTTGGCCACAAAGCATCTAAAAGAAATCTGGAATTAGACAAGTTCATCTTTGCTGCGAGCTGAGCAGCAGACCATCTCAATCAAGATCACTGGAAATGAGAGACTAAGCAATTGGCTTAGCAACAGTAAGAACCTGTTTGGCCCTGAAAGAAATATGCAGGCATAAACACTTCAGAATATAAATATACCTTTGATACTTAGGGACAGGTTTCAAAGGTGGTCAGTGTTCTGTACTTCTGAAAATCACGTCCTTAGTTTCTGACCGTGGATTGCTTGAACAGCTACTGAAAGAGCACCCTTCAAAATATGCAGAATGACCTCCAGCTGAGACAGGCTTAATATAGCTCCTGCTGGCTCAGCCAGGTGGAACCTTTCCTTTTGGCTCACCCGATTTGCTGCCCGCAGACCATGAAAGGCCCTGGGACTAGGCTGCGGCAATGTGTGGGGACACGTGGCTAATACAGAAACAGGATGGGACACCCTGCTAATTGGTTAAGTCTAGTCTAGTGTGTGGCCACAAGTTATCAGGTACAACAGATTCCTCAGGTGATTACAGTGGGTGGCCAAATTTGCCCCTCTAGACAATAGTTTAAGGAACATAACGTGCTTCAGATATGCTCTTCTTAAAACAGTAGCCAGGCCTCTGCACACTATGGATGCCTGAAATAAACAGCAACGCTTCTTCCTCCTGAAGTATCCTCACAGAAGTTCACTGGTAGATTTTTATTAGCTCCTACAATGCCCTGTGTTGAAAAGTAACAGTAGCTTGTGAAAAATATGGTTGGGGCTTCTGTGACTTCCACGAGCATCTCCCTTAGATATGGGATATGAAGGGATACTTGCAGAACCAGCAGAATTCAGGCACATTTTGTCAGAAACAACTACCAAAATGTAGCATGGTATCACATCTCCAGAAGCACAGAGCAGATGGAAATATCTTCCTGTATATTGACTTGTGTTACTCTGATGAAAGGCATTGTTTCTCTCCTGCTGTCGAGCCAGCTAGCCCCCAGCAGCTGACAAAAATCTCAATCTGCAGGACGTTACCAATGAAGTTCAAATGACCACATGCTTTAAAGTAAAATGTATGGCTGTTATAACCTGCACCAGCAACTGCTTGAACTCACTGGTCCAAGCTCATCCCTAGTGTAACACAACTGAAGACAATGGTGTTCTGGCAGGTTGAAGTCAGTCCACTGAATTTACCCATGGGGAGGTGAGAATTCATTTTCCAAGAAAGAACTCAAGACCCTAGTGTCTGTGCTGGCCCTGGACCATCTGTTTTCATTCTTTTACTCCAAATTCATTAGCTTCTTCACCAGTGTCTTCTACTTCACTTTCTGATGTGATGGTGTCTACTGGGCCCTCCAGAAACTAATCCAAATTCAAGATCCAGAGTTGTATACAGTACTCTGATAAAAGACGTGGCTATTGAAGGTGCTTCAAAATATTACAGTCCAGGAGTCTGTTTTTATCTAAAAAATGTAGTTTTGTAAACTTAGATTGTCAATGCAATCCTGTCAACTAAAACCATACAAGTGTTCCAGCAACAACTGAAAAGCAGATTCCATATGGGCCCTTGTCCTGATGGGGGTGTTTGACTGCAAAAGCATGCAGTTCCTTGATTGGAAAGATGCAAATGAAACCGAACTCGAAAGAGAGTTGATGTAATCATTAACTGACTCACCTTCTGGATGTGACAAGTGATGAATCGGCGTAAACTTGCCTGAAGCTTTCTTCGGGACAATACCCACAGGGGAAACCCTCATACGCTCAAGTGGAGCGTTATCAAACAGACCCACTATTCTCCCCACATGCCAGTTCTTTTCTATCTTGCCTCTAGCCACCTGAGGACATATAACTGCTGATCTCAGCTTCCTTGCCAACATTTCATCTTGGGGCCTGAGTAGGATGGTTTAAACCTTCCACAAAACCTTTACACAGCAATTTGTGTGTGTGTGTGTGTGGTATTTTTTTTTTAAACTTGTCAGCCTATTTCAACAACCAGGAAAACATTTTATCTGCCCTCACTGGAATTTCAACCCTTGGCTTTTTCCACTGTCTTGCTTTGATTTGGATGACTGCTTGAAGCACCTGCTAATGGCCTGGAGCATTCATGCCTAAATTTGCAGTTTCTGTACCACTCACAATCAAACTGTTAGTAAACAGCCTTCTGGAGCACCTGCTGCATTATTTGGGGCAAGGAATCTGTTCTCTGTTTGCTGATGAAAGCATTTTGTACAATGCTGTCTTTCTCTATTCCATCCCAGTCTGTCGCATCCTCCACCTAAATTGCACACTGTACCTCAGCCACACGTTGGCCTTAAAAGTAACATCAGAATTCTTGATCTTCTCCAGATACCTGAATAATGTGCAGGATTTTTCCAGGAAACTAGGGTAATGGAGTGGTACAACCTATATAATAACAATATAGCTCTTATACTTGACCTCAGTAGATTGCTAAGCACTTTACAAAGGAGGTCAGTATCTTTATTCCCATTTTACATATAGCGAAACTGAGGCACAGAGCGGGGAATAACTTTCCCAAGGTGACCCTCTAGGCCAGTGGCAGATCCAGCAACAGAACCTAGATCTCCTGATTTGCAGTTCACTGCTCTATTCACTAGGGAACACTGCCTCTAGATAGATATACAGTGAAGGAAAGAAAAAAAAATCCTAGAAGCCTATAGACTATCCCTGGTTTCTCTTCCCCAGGTAATGATAGCTCACATCAAAGCTGCTGTCTATTGGTGATTATGTTCACTGCTTTTGGGATTCTTTTGTGCCAGTCTCCTACATGTATCTCCTAGATCTTTTACCTCCTCTGTATCATGCATAAGTAAGAATATACGGTTGAGCTGCATATACTATATTTTCTCATTCATCACCTGGCAACCCTAAGTTGGACTAACTATGCACAAGACTTCACAGGTATCCTGGTCCAACAGGGCAACTGAAACTGTGCTCCTCGTTCTCTGTCTCTGGTGTATCGGGTTTCCCAGAACCCTGTTCTATGCTTACAACATTAATGACATGGGATTGCTCCCTCTAAAAGAATCCTTTATTTTCTCTGTTGGAATAACTGCTGTTAGCAGTTACTGAAGAAGCATAAGCATTGGGTTTGTCTGTTTACACCTACATTATCTGCCAGTCTCATTATCAGAAAGATCATGCTTTTTTTCCCTATCAAGTTTTATTCCTTAATTCAGTCATACCATACCTGCCTCCTACCTTCTATGTTGATGGAAGTGCCATTAGTGCAATGTAGGATTCCCCTCAGCAGCTACATAATATCTTCCCACCTTCTTGTTACTCTTGGGGGAATTCTGCACCAAAAATTTAAAAATTCTGTGCACAATATTTTAAAGTTCTGCAAATTCTGCATATTTTATTTGTCAAAATAACAGAACATAATCACACTGGTTTCAATTATTTTGGAAATTTATTTCAAAATACTTGACTGCAAGTATGTCTGTAATAATAAACAACAAAAAAGATTCAGGAAATGTTTTTTTGACAAATGGATTCCTTACTAGGCATATTAATACAGAACTTTGAGTAATAATTATTTAAACTACAATACAGAAATATATTTCCCACACCCCTCAGAAACAGCGCAAAGGCTTGCGGGAGTCAGGGGTAACAGTGGCTGAGGGAGAGGGAAGTAATTGCTTGGAAAGAGTCTGGGAGTGAACCTGGAGGATTGTTGGGTGTGGGTGGGCGAAGTATGGAGCAGGGCTTTTTTAGGAGGTGGGGAGGAATTCTTAGGGAGCTGGGTAACCTATTCTCAAAATAACCCTAATTCATATTGTTGAAAAGGAACATGTAGTCTACTCCCCTGGTGGGATTGCCCTCGATGTTGATCTCTTGCATGTTACATATACATGTCTTTGGAACACTTTGTGGCCTGAGCTTGATGACTACTGAGTTTCTCATCCTGTCTTTGACACTGATTCCCGCTGTGACTTTGGGTCTTTGGGGGGTTTGTTTCTGTATTTGTAGAATGGACATTGTGAGAATTAATTAACATTTAAGGTGTTTAAATCTTAAATATAATTTCCCCATATCTGTCGTATATGTTTCTGGTGGTATAGTTTCAGAAAATTACTCTGTTTTACCACCCTTAATCTCTTTAGCCGGTTCCTTATCCTCATTTGTTATTACTTCTCATGCGTATAGGTCTGAGGAAGAGCATAAACTCATTACTTCCTGTCCCACTCTAGCTCCCTTCCATCATTTGCTGACTGGTCCCTCTTCATCTTTCTAGTCTAGTTTTCCCCAAATCTTATTCTGAATGTCATTGATCCTGTATTAGCCATACTGCTGTCCCTGCTATTGAGGAGCAGCCTGAAGCTTGGACTTACAGTACCTCATCTAAAGCTAGTTGTATCATTCCTTTGCTGGAGGAGGGCAGAGGACTGCTCCTTAATCCTTCACCTGCCATTTTTCTGCATCTTCAAATTAAGTTTGTAGGCTCTTAACCTCCCATCATCCAGTGCTTGCTGCTGCTAAGGGGTTGCATTGTTCTGGGCTAGACTTGAATCTTTCTGAGTTTGCCATCCTTCTACCGCAGGCATTTTCTCTTGTCTCTCTTGTGTCCTTAGCTGAGACCTTCTGTTTTTTGGCTTCTTAGTGCTATGAATTGTGGCACAGCCACCCCAACTCTTTCAGAGTAACTTTTCCTGCCCAAGCCCATAGGCCTTTTGGCAGGCAGGGCATCCTTAAGTCACAACATAAGTCTACTCTGGCCATTTAATCAAATAAAGAAAAGGGGAAGTCCCCAGGTTAAAACATTCTGCTTTCAATCCCTCAAGAGGTATGGGGCTGAGAGGAAGAGGAAACTTTCTTTTTTTTTTTTTTTTTTAAGATATTACAAGTCTGTGATCTATCCTATTTGTGAATGCTAAAATCCGTTCACCTTTTACCTTAGGATTTAAAAAAATGATCTATCTCCAAATTCTAATTTTCCCCTTTGTAACAGTTTAAATACTTGCCCCCCCCACCCCAATCTGACTCTTAAAAATTAAGATAAGTATTTGTCAAAAGAAACACTGTGTAATATTTCTCTGGAGGGTAGGGGAACATTCTTGTAGTTGAATCTCTGAAATGTAACTGCACCAGTCTAGTTGGGGAAAATTTGTTTGAAGACGTATTACGTTCCATGATCAAATGGAAAAAATGGCACCTGTCATCATATTTAGAAAACAGCTGGGTAACATGGCCAAGTGCCACAGTCTCTTTTCACATGGCCTTTATGATGAAACCATCCAAGCTCCATTCTCAGCAACTGGAGAAACCCTGTGCCTTTAAATGGTTACAGAAACATCTACTTAAGGGACAGCTCTTATTGCAGCAAAGTTTGCTTCTGATGCTTCTAATTAGCAGTTAATGGCTTATACTTTACCTTTGTAACCCAGTAGGCTTTCTTCTGTGGTCTTTTTCAGCTATTTGTAGCAGTCAGATATATGCATTTTGTGCTGCTTTCATGCTCTCGTTTTGAACATACAGAATACATTTGAAATAAGTCTCAAGCCAAGATTTCTTTAGTACTCAGATATTTAATTTAAATGAGTCAGCCTTTCCTATGTGTAGATTTTTCTTTTATCTAAGATATTTAAAAAAAAAAAAACAAACTCTAATGGGTTAATTGCCCTTGCTGATCTAGTCTTTGATGCCAAATCTCCTAAATACATACATATATTTTTAATTAAAATATTTATATACACAAAGAAAACCTTGGCCTTTTTTACATTTGCAAACATAGCTCCAACACATGCTCATTTAAAATAATATTTTTCCAGCTGAACACAGTAAGGGAACATGCTGAAACTCCACTGCTATTTCAGAAAGCAGGTATGCTTGTAGAGATTAGCAGTTTTCATACTGATTTTGAATTAAATGACAATGGGATTACTAACCAAGAATATATATTACATTATCATACATGATATACACACACTCAGACACTGTATCTATAGCTGAATTTAAAAACCTCTTTTTAGAAATATCGCTTAATGGCATAATAACTTCATAACTCTGAGTGATTCTTTAGAGGTGCCATTTTGCTGTTCCTTTCCAGCAGCAAGCCTATCCCACTGACCTAGGGCTCAAACCTGCTGTCTTTACTCACTTCCAATGAAGTGGTCTTTAATACAGACTATACTGAAAGGGGAGGGGGAGCTCTCAATGCACCAGCCAAGGAGGGGGAGCTGTGGGGAAGCACTGCTTCTCCAAGCCAGGAGAGGCAGCTTCCCTCTGCTTTGATCAGAGGTGGGTGAGCTGTGCTCTCACCCCGCTCCCTGTTACTGTAACCCCTGCATTGAAGTCATAGGGCCCAATCCTCCATCTCTTACTCATACAGGTAATCTCTTAGGGTCTACTCATGTTACTAAGGAATTACCAGCATAGACTCATTTGGAGGAAGTGATTATAATGCTTTAAAAGTTATTGACATTTAACTTATTTAAGGAAACCATGTGAAAATGGAAAAGACCAACATGTATCTTTTTACTAAAAATAATTATCCCCTTGATTTGGATAAGAAAGCTCAGAGATAAAATCCAGCTTTTCACCTGGCCAGCTCTCTCATGACACACGCTGGGCTCAGTCACAGCTGTGCAAGTGTAACACTGACAGACCCCGGTCATCAGCGGGCAGGATCAAACCAGGGACGTCTGGAGCTTAGTGCATGAGCCTTTACAGCATGAGCTAAAAGCCAATTGACTGGTAGCTAAGGCTGAAGAGCAAACTCATTAATCTCTCTCTCTTTAAGTGGTCTTGGTGCCATTAGGTGTGGTGTTCTGTCCCATTCAGGAGGTGTGTAGGTTACACAAGGACTACAGGATCAGCCTCCATCTGATATGCATCTTTGGGTATGGCTCCACGGGGATGAAAAACTCACAGCAGGCCCTGCTCAGCTGACTTGGGCTCATGTGGCTTGGATACCTGGCTGAAATATTGCTGTGTAGACATTCAGGGACCCAGAGCTTGGTCTCTAGCCTGAGCCTGAATGGCTACACAGAAATTTTTAGGCAAAGCCTCTTGCAGCTGCATTTCCAGACTATGGGCTGGAGTGGTGGTCACAGGCCCTCTATGCCACTTACTCAGTGTGTTGGGGCCACCAAGCCCACATGAATTTCGAATTGCATGACCCCTCCCTGGTTCCATCCCCGTGTGAGTTATGCAGGGCCAGCCCCAAGATACGATACAGTGGCTTGGAAGGCCTTTTGTGAGCGTTCCACACCATAGATGAATTATACCACTCAGACAGAATACCTCTCTTCCACAATTTACCAAAAATTTTACCGCGAATCTGTCTCGTGGGATTAACTGATATTCACAAATATGAGGATCCCTCAAGTCATCTGTGTCTCCCAATGGGTGGTCAGATTCAGTAGTGAACACTTCATAAATAGTTCTGTTTGTTTTTTAGGGGTGCCAAGAAACATTGCCTTCAGCATCAAGTTGAGTTTTGATTCTGAACAGCCAAAAAGAAATTCAGAACTTATGAGAGTATATTTTTAACATTTTTAACAGAATATATGGGAGAAATGAGGCCATGAATAATGGATGTATTATTAATATCCCATGTCAAAGTGTACAGCATCATAACATGAGAGTGACTTTCTTCACGAGCAAATAAAAAGATAAGTCATTCTAGAGTGGAAAGTCTGAGGGAGAGCAGCACATCACTCTGTGTCACAGGAGTTCTACTCTTACCACTAAATTAAACCCCACTGACTGCTCTCACTTGATGAACCCTTTTGGAAGTTCTTTTTTTAAAGCTAACAGATTGGACTTCTAATTTTAGTTCTGATGGCTTATAATTAGAAATATTTCCAAACTTGTTTACAAACACCTGCACTGGGAGCGTGTGCCTGCAATTTTAGAAGGACTCACTTGTCACCTCTAGCAGGGGGTGAAAGAGCATTTCAGTTCTCTGTGCTTGTACAGTTGCTTGACACTAGAGCAAAAGTTGTTGCTTTAAGAAAAATACACACACTGACGTTTTGAGTGGGATTCTACACGCTGAACTGACATCAGATTTTTTTTAAAGGAGCTTTTTACTGCTTTGAGCTCAAAAGGATGGTTGGTCAGTGGCTAGATTTAAAGGACAAAGTCCAATGACTAATTTTAGCAGCTCTATTCTGCACGGGAGAGGAGGATTTTTATGTTTTTCTCTATTTATCTATAATGTAAACATATTACTTCCTTGGATACAGTATTTCAGTAATGGATTCGGAAACAGTTGTAAGAGACCCTACTACAAGAAGCTGAACATTAGAAATGAATAGCTGTAGTTGAGCATGCAAAGCAATGATATCCTAAGATCTTGAGTGGGGCTTCAGTGGCATGTATCTCCTTATGAGGAATTTCTGCACTCGGGTAAATTTCACACTAGGCTCATTGACAACCATTTTGTCTTTCTAAAGAACAAAAATGGTATTTTGCGTACTGAGGGCGGTATAAAATAATCAAGAACACAACACTTTAATGTTTATCGAATCACTTACATTGGCATTAGAACTGTGAGCGTAGCATGGCATAGTGTGACAATAATCCTTTGACTCTTCATTCTTGTCCTTATACCCATTACACCTGGATGCTAGCTGCTGTATTTAGATTTAATAATGTTGCTGGTGAATTTTCAAAAAAAAAAATGGGACAGGTTATGTCTCCCCAAGGGCCTTTTATGCTGCGAAAGGGGGCAGAAGGAACTCTCAGAAAATACCCCTAGTATGGGGTGGGGCAGTGGCGGCATAAACAGCCCTATTGGCTGCTTTCCGCAGTAGTTATTCCTAGCTGCCGTGCAACCCATTGTTAGCTCTGGGGAAGCACCTATCCTGGGAGCCACATTAGCCCTTGAAGGAGCATTGAATCTGGAAGGGGCAAAGGTGCCATAAAGCAACTTTCCTTTCCTCCCACCTCCTGTGCTGTGCCGTATGAGTGGCCCAGATCCTGTGCTGAGCCTATGTGTTCATGTTTAGCACCGCAAAAGCGAGGTGAATGTGGTCAAAGAAGTTACTTTGCCTTTCTGTATCTCTAGATCCATATATGTAAAATGGGGGTGATAATTCTCACCTCCCAGTGGTGCTGTGAGGCTTAATTACTTAGTGTGTCTAAAGCACTTTGAGATCCTGGCCTAGAGGACACTGTAGAAGCCTAAAGTATTATTTTTGTTTATTCTTGCACCCTTACGACATAATGTGCTTGACAGCTGTTTTCCAACATGCTTTTAGGTGACATAGTTTTAATTAGGCTTCCCTGTCAGCGTTAGACAGGATTTTGGTTTTTTTAAATCATACTAGTCAAAACTGTGCTACAGAGATGACCCTTAGGAAGCATACAGAATAATTTCTTAACAAGTGAAGATGCAAATCATGTTACAACCGTATTAGTCTGTGAACGTGTTTGAAAATAGCTTCAAACACGATTGCAACCCTTAATGTGGTCACGGTCTGAGCTGATAAGAATTAGAAATAACTGACATTCTAGAAATCACTGCTTATGATTCATTGTTGGCTGTAGACATTATTGAGGGTTCCCCTGTTCAATGGGAGAAAAGAAACCACCTTCCGAATGGATGATGAACAGAAATGTTGCTTCATGCCAGTGTTATCAGTTTTCCTCTATTTTTGTTTGCTTGTGTCAGCTCTATGCCCACTTTACTAAGTGTTAATATGTAGAAATGTTTCCAAAAGGTTAAGGGAGGCTCAGAAAGCAAGAACTATGCAAGTATGGAAAAATCCACCTAGCCAGTATGGTCTCTCTTTTTTTTTTTTTTTTTTTTCTTTTTTTTGAAACAAACTCAAACATGAAAACTGTAGGAGTTTTTTCAGATTACGAACCTAGAATGATTACAATTAAAATGACTGGCAAGATCTCTTAGATTTGCAAGATAAAGAGGAAAATAGGTGACTGAGAGGCAAGAGTTGCAATGCCATCCCATCAACTTCCCCTTCAATCTGACCTAGACTCTCATATGAAGGCTCCTCATTTTTGGATGAATGGACTGTGTGCGTTTAAGCGGTAACTTTTCCGGGGACTCCCATGGCTCACATTCTGCAAGATGAGCAACCTTTCTTATGTTTTCCGAGAGAGAGAGAGAGTGAGTGAATCTAGGAAACTATTAATTGAAATGAACAGAGTAGTCTCTAAAAGAAAGAATAAGCGCTTCAGTGTTCTGTTTTGGTTCTGTGCTCAGAATACCTTTTAGTGCCTTTGGTAGATGGGTTCTCTTTCTATGTTTAATAAGGGAAGGATTGCAATGCCTAAGAATTATGTGTAACTGAGTGCATAAGCTTGATGCATGTTGGACACTTGCATTCATATGCAGCTACACATAGGGAGCTTGTGGGAGGCAATCTGTGGTTGTGTTTTAATATCAAATATGATTGTTGCCAAGGGGAATTCACACAGATTCCCAGTCTGTGAAGTACCAGTATCTAAGCTAGAGTTGCATTCTCAGTGCAAGAACAAAATATCAACATGGTAAAAAACTGGCCTACCTGATGCAGTTCCCCCACTAACCTCTCTCATTTTCCATACCCATTAACCAGTTCAGCCTTTTTTTCAATACTGAAACTGACTCTATTCTTTTTAAAGGGGAGTAAAGAAGAAAGATAACCAATTTTATTTACTGTAAAGAAGCAAAGATGAAAAGGACTATGACAACCTATTAACTATGAGAGTGACACTGACTACTGGAAATGATCATAATTGTTCACCTTTAATGCTTGGCACCTTCACATTGTATATTGGTAAATGCAGTCATTTAAGAAAGTATGTGCATCTCTGAAATAGCTCCATGCTATGGTAAATACTCATTTTCTCTGTTTAATTGCGTGTTAGATACTGGTTGTGCAACCAAGCTGAAGGGATAGTGCACAAGGTTGGGTTGTTCTCAAGCCACATCAGCTCATATGCCTCTGGTTCACCAGAAATGTAAGGTTGAACTTCCCTCGCTGTGCAAAAAGCCAGGACAAGACCCATGTGCCTTTTAAATCCAACTCAAGTCCTATTTGGAAGGCTTAAGTGGTACATCAGATGTGGGCGTGGAAGGGGACCCTTTGTACAGGGCATGAATTTCACCCTTAGTGAGTCCAAAACCACCTCTGTACTTAGCTTGGCATAAATGTGTGGCTAGAGCGGCTTATGTCTGAATAAAGTGTGGGAGTACTTTGGCTCAAGCATATGTACTTTTTAATGAATTGGCCTTGCAATAGTAGCTGAAGCCAAATAAGGTGCTCAAGCCTAGAACACTGGGGAGGAAATTGAATTGACACAACGCACAGTCATAGTTTTTAACTTTATATAACGTATTTCGCAATATATTAGAAAATTAACTTTGTGACAAGTGGCAAGACCTGTTATGTAAGTAATTCAGCTATAGAGCTGGTTGGTGTTCTTACTTTCATTTGAGCTTCCCTGCAATGTGAGTCTTGAAGGAATGAATGCCTGACTCAGATCCTGCTTGGCTCTCTGGTAAGTCATTTGAATCTGTCTTTCCATATAGTCACTTTCCAAGCTACTGAATAAAAATAAGGAAATTTTTCATGGAGTACTTTAAAAGAGAGCTGTTAATCAATTTTTCTTATTATTTTATGCCCTGTGATTTTTACACCACCCCCACCAGCTGGTTAATCATGCAAAAGCTGAACACTTCATTAGCCAGAACATGTTTGCCCATGGGCATTTCTGTAGTAAATTAGTTCTTTCTATTTATACAGGTAAGTCATGGCCAAAAGACTTTAAGGTGCCAAAGGTAAGGATTGGAATTAATTCCTTTTCTGAGTCTTCAAGAGAACTCGTTTTTAACTCTGAGCACCAGTGGTTTGAAATTACTTTTGAATTAAAGATGATATGGAGAAAAGATCATTCTCAGGCTGGTCCAAAATATATTGTGTCTTTCTGGATGTCTAATGTGGCCTCTGCTGCATATTCTCCTTTTTAAAAAAAGTGTGTGTGTGTGTATGTGAGGCAGGGGGCATATTGACCACTGTTAGAGCCTTTTTTCCCCTCCATACTAGGTGCCTTTTAAACCATTAATTGAAAAGATGTGGTTTATAGATGCTTTGTTCCCTCGAATCAAATGATACCGTCTGAAAGCATACAATAGCCCAACAATGAATTTAGCTTTCAGTCAAAGGCTGATACAGTCTTGTCTGTATATCACCATTTCCTGGAATCAATGTCATTTTATGTCCACCTAGAATAGAAAGTCAAGATGGTGGTTGCCTTAATTTAGCTGATCACATTCATTAAGGAGCCAGTCATGAATTCCTCACATTACCACAGCTCCCATTGATTTCAGTAGCTCCTTTGGGTGGATAAGGTGTGCAGGATCTAGCCCAAAGCCTCTAAAAAGTTGCCATTTTTGTGACTAGTGAATAAACACTAAAATTCCTGCTAAGTTTAGGCTGTGGCTCATATCAGCTTCCTTTCCTAAATGACTATAAGAGCATCCCAGAAATATAAATAAGTAAATAAATAAATATATTTGTTGCCATATCTCTTTGGCTTGCTTTGCGGTATTTTACTAAATTTTTGCAAATGAATATGGTGCTTGGTACGCAGAAGGTGAAAATTACATTGTTATGGGGACGCCATTAACTCCTAGCTGATGGGGAGCCATTTATAAAAGTTCTGGGATTGGGTGACGTTTCAGACAAGTTTGTTTTACTGCATATTTACTAATTAAGGATCAGACTGTGCTACTCTTACTCATGCTTAGTAGTGCTTTATCATGCAAATAGTGTGGCCTCGTGGGTAGAGTGCCTGACTGGGACTTAGGAGGACCTGGGTTTTATTCCCAGCTCTGCCCCTGGCCTGCTGTGTGAGTTTGGGCATGTTACTCCCCTTCTTTGTGTTTTCAGTTTCCCTTTCTGTAAAATGGGGGTAGTAATACTGACCTCCTCTGTAAAGTGCTTTGAAATCTGCTGATGAAAAGTGTTATATAAGAACTAGGTGGTGGCGGCGGCGTTATTACTTGAGGAATAAGGTACCCCTCAATATCAGTAACAACAGCACAATCTTGGCTTTACAGATTTCTAAAATAGAATTTAAGTATCAGTGACTGCCACAAAAGTACCTGGGCACTTTACATCAGTAGCTCTCAACCTTTCCAGACTACTGTATCCCTTTCAAGAGTCTCATTTGTCTTGCGTACCCGCAAGTTTTACCACACTTAAAAATACCTGCTTACAAAATCAGATATAAAAATACAAAAGTGTCACAGCACGCTATTAGTGAAACGTTGCTTACTTTCTCATTTTTACCATATAATTATACAATAAATCAATTGGAATATAAATATTGTACTTACATTTTCAGTGTTTAGTATATGGAGCAGTATAAACAAGTCATTGTCTGTATGAAATTTTAGTTTGTACTGACTTCACTAATGCTTCTTAGGTAGCCTGTTGTAAAACTAGGCAAATTTCTAGATGAGTTGAGTACCCCCTTGAAGATCTCTGTGTACCCCCAGTTGAGAACCAATGCTTTACATCAATAAAGAAATCATTTTAAAAACTGTATAGTGGAACTCCCTGCTCACTAAGAAAAACCCCGTTCCCTGTTATGACTAATGGTCAGTCCAATGGCTGGCCAAACAAATAGGTCTTACATTGTGCCTGGAAGCTTGGCAGACTTGGTCTGTGGTGGAACATCACAGGGAGCAGGTTCCAGACAGCTGTGTCCTCCACTAAGAACACCTTGCCACTGCCCATGGAGAGATTAACTCCTTGAGTGTGACCCAGTGGACTGCTGGACCTTGGCTGAGAGAAATTCGCTCAGATGACTGGTCCCGGTTAATAAGGGGCTTAATCAGTTGTAACCAACCCACTGAGCTGCTTCTGATGTCACGCAGGCAGGCAGTATCAAATGCGCTGCCAGAGTTTGAATTTTGCAGTGTAGTTGTAAAGGCCCTTATACTGAAAAGGGTGAAAAAGGTGTCTTTCTCCAAGAAATTTTATTGATTTGTTAATCTCAATTTGGGCAGCCTGGTGTATCCTCTAGCTATAAACCTGCTCTCAATAAGATATTTTGTGTGTGTGTGTGTTTGTGCTAATTTCAGTGGTTCCTATGCATTAATCCTGCAGCCTCTGAGTAAGAACTGCAGGATTTGTTCTCAAGGAGTTTTTAAAGATGGATATTGGCTACCACCAAGAAGTGAAATCACTTACTTCACCTCCCTCTTAATATTGCACAACATTTTGGTGTTACGAGATTGGATTTTTTCCAATTTTTAAACGTTATATTTATTTGGTTATACAATGCTGCATCTTATTTTCCTTTTTATGCATGTTTATATCTTTGGGGCAAGAACTATGTCTTCTGTATGTGTCTTCGCAGTGCCTTGCACAGTGGGCCCTGGTCTTGATGTGGGGATTCTGGACACTGCTGTAATATTTATATTAAATAAAAATAATATATCTTGATGTCCTCAAATCCACTTGAACTCAAGATAAGCTTAAAAATCCAGGTCTGATTCAGGAGAATTCAGTCCCATCTGGTTCGTGGGTAGCAGGTGTGTGTGTGAGTGTGTACACATGTGTGTGGTGGGTTGACTTTTGTTTTGCTTTACATGTAAAGCTTTAATTCTGGTTTAATGCTGTGGTTTCAGGCTCTCTGGTTGCAGTTTAAGTTCCTCTTTAAGGGCCAAAATCTACAGTTTGTCTCAATATCTAGACAAAATAGTTGTGTTGGCAAATGGCAGGAGCCATTAAGTGTACACCATTATGAAGAAATAAAGGTTCTAGGCCATAAGATTTGACTTGATTTCTAATTATACCCAGTCCTCTCTCTATATGGGTATATGATTCTGAGACTTGAAGAATGTGTATGTTACAGAGATCAGGGATATAAAAAAAGACAGGAAGATGTTTCATGTGGACTTTGGTGTGCAGATCTATTGTAATACCTATTGTGTTATTGCACAGCAGCACAGTGAGAATTTCTTCTATTTATTTTTATACTATGGGCAGAAGATTTGTAACTTCATCTCCATTGTCAGCAGGTGGTAAAAGAATAGTCACTACTGTTTTTTTTTATCATTCTGATTTCGTACAAGGAAGAAATTCTTTGTCATTTTAAACAGCACCTTAGAAAAGTATGGTAAGTGAATCTAATAAACACAGCAAGAAGCATGGCCACGTTAACCCACCAGCTCCCTGTTCATTTCTTGTATTTAGTATAACCTTCATAAATTTGTCCTAGCCATCAATATGGACCCTTTTACTTTTTTTCTTTTTTTTTTCTTTCTTTTTCTCCTCCATCTGCTCAAATTACACCAGCCTCCTGGTCTGCTTCTTCCTATAATCTGTATGTTTAGGAAGTTTAAGAACTTCCTCCACAACTTCTAGCACTGGGGGGGGGGGGGAGAGCTTTCCTGTGTGATTCCAGTGATTTCAGTGATTCCATCTCTTTTAAAAAGGTTTCCACTTTAATTTTTCTGTTTGTTTTTGCCACTGTATAATTACCATTTTGTAAAGTGGTGTGTGTGTCGTGGGGAGGGAGGGGAGTAGAGTGTGTATGGAAGATGTTGCACAAAATAAAAGGTAATAAAAAACCCACATGCTTTCCATATCCTAAATGTCACATTGTACTGTACCTCATGCAGTTTTCCTGGAGAACTGGGGTATGTTTGTAAGGAAGAGTGGATGAGGGGCTGCACTGTAAGGGGAAGTCTGTCTGTTTGGCAGAGTGAGTGATAAAGTGTTTATCTAGACATCTCCTTAAAGACTCCTCCTTTTATTTGTTTGCCTCACAAAGGTAAATGTGGGAGGGCATCCCCTTTGACAGAGTAAATTTTTTCCAGCTTATAGGACTTTGCATGAAAACATTTTTTATTAAGCAAGTCATCCATACTGCACTGTAGGCTGTTTGAGAATAACAGTATGTTACAGACTGCAAAGTTAATGCAGTTAATATTCAACTGAACTTTTGGGGGGTTGTTAATCCCTTAGGCGGGCTTAGCAGAAAGGGCAAACATATTTATAGCACTTTGAATCAGACTGCAGTGAGTGAACAACAGTCTGTGTTATACCATGCAAATGTTATACAATTTCAGCAAAGCTCAATGCAAAGTAAGCTGTTGACCGTACTTAAACTGCTGAGGTATCCCTTCCCTAACAGCCCCATTTTAACCAAACTTTGTCTATCGAAAAGGTATTGACTTTCTTCTTATGGCAATAAATCTGTTTGGAACTTGCAAATATTAGCTCCTAATTGAACAGCCCATAACTGTATCTTAAAATTCTGTCGTTTATATTGTTCCCTAATAGGATTTCATTGGACTTTGTCAAATATCTGAGTATGACTTAGTGCATGCAAAGATGTAAATGTTCTATTTTATATTGTCTCTGCTATGTCTTATTGGCTATGTGGGAGTAGGAAGGCCATCCTCCAATTATAGTACAGGCGCCTGGGTGGGAGGTTAGTAGTGGGTAGAGTTTGCTGGAGGTCAGTGCTCTGTACCCTGGGCCAAATGAGGTAAGAGTTAAATTGTGAATGGCAGGAAGTTCTCTCTCTCAGTAGAGCAGTTGAAGGAGGTCAGACATGGAAGGGACAAAAAGAAGGACACTTCTGATGGGCCAAGTCTATTCACGTTTACATCCGTGTCAAAACTCTCCTTGACTTCAGTGATGTAGAGTCAAGGCCTAAATCCCTAAGCATTGCTGACCCAGTGGGAGTCCCAGCAACAAGGGTCCTGCTCCGGCATTTTACATTTGGAACTCAAATAGGCTCTGCTAAATAAGAGACACGCGACCTACAAGTCAGCAACAAATTCCTGCTGTATTTATGTTGCTACAGACAGACAGACTTAAGATGGCTGCTGCTGACACATCCTTAATTTTTAAGGTAGATTTTTAAGGTGGACTTTTCAACTACGCAGAATACCAATTTTAAACAAAGTGGCTACCCCAGTACTCTGTTCTGTTGATTATGCTTTACAAATATTTTACCGTGTGGCTATTCCCTCCATTTACTGTGGACATTATTTATCAGCATAAAATTAGACACCTACGCCCTGATTCAACAAGGTACTTAAAGTCAATGGGACTGCTTATAGAGCTGAATATAAGAATCTGCTTCAGTGCCTTGCAGAGTTACAAGGGCACTAAATAGGACTGCTCATGCAGAGGCTATCAGAAAACAAGTTGCTTCAAGAAGACATACATTTTAGAACTGTTAGGGGAAAAAAGGACGACTTTTCTGGGAAAATGGAGATGGACTTTTTGTGCGTGTTGAAATTTCAACAATCTAAAAAATTATTATTGACTCAGCTCACATGCAGGTATGTTAATTTTTTTGTGTGTGAAATATAAACAAAACACTTAATTACACTAGATTTTCAAAGGTACATTACGTATTTTAAAAAATATTAATACAGTTATTCTAATTAAATGTCTCTTTTACAGATTATATTGTTTTAATATACATTTTTAAAAAGCAATTTCTTAACCAGTTGTTGTCAAAACATGACTTTAAACTTAAGTTTTATTGCTACTTATCCTTATGCCTTAAATCATCCAGGATATCCTATGAAAGTGTATTTATGTGATCCACTAGATCTTTGCTGAACATCCTGCAGCTATCTTGAAGCTTAAAAAGAAACAGGGCCACCTGCAGCTGTGTCAGGCAAATGAGGAGTTTACGCACCAATTACATTTGTTTGACGTAAAGATTATTATTTTGTTTTACTTCACAGACTCTGCTGTGGTGCTACATATAAGACTAATGTAAGTTTTTAATTGTTACAGTGGCACTCTGAGGCCCCAGTCAGTACTGGTGCACCATTTTGCTAGATGCTGTACAAACACCTATATAGACATGGTCTGGTTCTTACCTTGAAGTGGTTATAATTTAATTACACTCACTTAGTCCATCTTGTGTTTAAAAAACAATTGCAGGGGAGGTATTGAGGACAAGGGTAAGAGATCACATAGCTGGACAGGGTAGTTATATGTATTATCTGGTGGTTTCTAATGGGTTGCCATCTTTTATTGGCTCCATTCATTTTGCATCCTCCACAAAAAGAGGACCTTAGGTTGATTGACTGTTGTTTTTATATTATTATGTAAATAGGAACATAGGAATTGCCAGACTGCATCAAATCTAAAGTCCATCTAGTCCAGTATGCTCCCTACAACAGTGGTCTGCACATGATGCTTCAGAGGAAGCAGTAAGAACCCCACAATAATCAGATGTGGGGTAATCTGCTCCCTACCTTAGGTTGCATCCTAATTTTTCATTATTGGTGTAAACCCTGAAGCATGAGGTTTAAACTTTTGTGTTTGTTCCCCCAACCTCTTCATATAGACCAGAGGTGGGCAAACTATGGCCCACGGGCCACATCCGGCCCCTCCCCCGCAGCTTCAGCTTGCCATGCCGCCAGCACTCTGAGCAGCTGGGCTGCAAGCTCCTGCCAGGCAGCGTGGCTGCCAGAGCTGGCAGGTGTAGTGTATTAAATTGCTCCCCGTAGGAATGTGCTACCCACGGAGCACTGTAAGTAGCATATTCCTATAGGGAGCAATTTAATACACTACACCTATGTAGGGAAGGTTGTGCCTCCCCAAACAGCCTGGCCCCTGCCCCCTATCCACCCTCTCCCACTTCCCGCCCCTGACTGCCCTGACCCAGCCCCCTGACAGGCCCCCTGGGACTCCCATGCCTATCCAACTGTCCCCTAACTGCCTCCTAGGACTCCTGCCCCTTATCCGACCCCCCTGCTCCCCGCCCCTTTACCATGATGCTCAGAGCACCAGGACTGGGAGCCGTAAGTAGTACACCATAAGTAACACATTCCTACAGGAAGCAATTTAATATACTACACCGGCCCTCCATACAGTTTTGGAACCCAAATGTGGCCCTCAGACCAAAAAGTTTGCTCATCCCTGATATAGACTGTCCCACAACTACTCCTCTACTTATCATTCCTTGTTTAAAATATATAGTATCCCTACAACTCCCTCAGATGATGGGACTGCTTTCCCTGATTAAGCCCTGTGGCCCCTCTTTGGAGTGCCTCCTTTGCAGGGAGTTGAAAGGCTATTGGGATTCTTTCACTTTCTCTCTCTTACTGTCCAGGAAACAGGGATAGCTCCCTACATGCGTGAGGAGCAAAAGGCAGGAATCCATTAATTATGGCCTATATACGCTGATGTCACTGTGCACCAGGGCTGTGTTGGCACTGGTGGACCACTCCAGTATTTTTACTGCCCAATTTGCAGTAAAACACAATAAGAAATAACCATCAATAAAGCTGCGAAACTTGGTATTAATTTTCTTTGTTAGCCGTGTTCATATGAGCAGCTTGCCATTTGCATATGTGAATCTTGTCATAACCATTTCAGGAAGTGATTTGTTAATAATCAAGTTCTCAGAGCAGCTCTAAATCAGTAATTGATGCAGGTCTGGATAAAGCAAACTGTCCGCCTGCCTATTTTGTGGAGCGTTTTTGGCAAATTTCAAGCCTGCATGAAAACTAGCCATCAGAATAAAATTTAGGACAGCTGGGATGCTTTGCTTTGAAGACTTTTGGCTCCACAGTTCAAATAATCACAATAGCAGCTCAATTTAGCCTTTGGCTGGATAGGTTTGGCAGGGCACAATGAAAAATAATTATTTCATGGCCTGCTTATTTGTCCCTTAACAAATAAACTCTCTGACCTATGCAGTCTTATGTAAAGATGTTGCTGTATGTAGGGCTGTAGAACACTGTAATATCCCCATTAGAAAACTGTTTTATTTCACCCTCATGTCACAATATTTTTTAGAAGTCTGTCTGGGAACCAAATAAAAGGGGCTGATGGTGTTGGAAGTTGAACTCCAGCCAGCCAAGCACGGAATCTAAAAGGCCATCAACCAGTGTCTTCCTTCTGAAAACATGTACATTAGTATGCAGCATTGTGACTCCTGTAATCATAAGAACAATAATGATATAAACAAGTCCATCCCTTTACAGCCTTACCTCTCAGGATGGGGAAATGCCGTTCTTAAAGCATTTGGATTTTGGCCTAAATGTATGCTGCTTAACTAACCATGTTTAAACTTTCTGTTTTGTCTCTATCTTATGACTTCCTTGTTCTCCTCTTCAGTTTAAATGACATCTTAAAATGTCTGACAGAGGAAGAATAAAAGCTGAGCAAAGTGCTTTGTAAGGGAGGAAATATATATATCCTACAATCTAGAATCATACAACCCATTTTCCCCCTTCCCTGGATTTCTGTATTTTCAGATTTTTTTTAACTGAAATGCAGCCAATCCATGGAACTCTATTTCTATTTCCCACTCTGCAGGGGAAAAAAAAACCCCAAAACACATACACAGAAGCATTCAGAGTGATGTGGTTTCCTCCACCCTGTCATTTGTTTCTGTAATAGTGAAAGGAAGACTTTTTTCCCCTACTGATCCAAAAGATCTGTCTAGAATGTCTGCTGCGCGCACACACACGCACAAACAAAAATCAAACTCTCCTTATGATCGTCATGATCTGTTTTTAATGAGTGGCACTTCTTCTCAAAGTGTCATTTAACAAAAATCAGCAGTCATGTCATGCATCGGGATGAATTTCTAAATGTAAATGAGATTCTCTCAGTAATTTATTTACATTTGTTTTCAGCACAACAAATGAGACATCACGTAGCTTCATAATTTCCCATGACCGAGTCACCAGCATGCGGTGTGTAATTTACCATGATTTAAGATGCTTATCTGTAGGTTCTTGAAACAGTACCTGGTGGGCTTTTTTTGTTTGTTTCTTTTTTTTAATAATACTTTCCCCAGCCTTGTAACCTCCTCTGTACCCCCTTCTATTGTTTTTAGCTGAAACAAAAAATATAAATCTGTTTTTTCTTCTTGCTATCAAATCTTTTGAAAAATAGAGCTGAGGGAGCTAGTTTTTTTTGGTTTATGTATTTCCCTACCCTCCTTCTCTTTGGAACTGGTAAAAATTAATAATAAAATCTTCAGTAGCCAGAGTGGACACTGCAGTGGATTAGAGACCCATTATAAAAGAGGGATATGCCATGATCATCAACATGTCTTGACTGACAAATGACTGCCCAGTCATGTGGTATGAGTGGAAGGGTCCTGCTGTTTGTGGTACTTCCCTTATTAATAAAAATACCAGGATTCTTAGGCCTCTTCTCAGCTCTATATTGACTTTCTGTGTGTCTTTGACCTGTTTATGACTTACTTGATACTCAGGTAGAGAATGGATAGAAGTCTACAATTTCAGGTATTGTGGGCACAATCTCATACCTCAAAACTCATTTAATTTGTGTCCGCAATTGAACCACTTAGATGTCTAATTCCCCGCTTGTCCATATGAGGCAGTTAGATGTTTCAGTGGGTGCCAGTGTTAGCACAAAAGTGTGCATGCAGTTTTGTGCCATTAATTTTGGAGGCTACATTAAGGCATGGTTAAAAAAATCAGGGATATAGTATTTATTTTTGATACTGTGCTTACAGATTAATACAGGAGAACTGTGCGGCTTAGATGACCCTTACTATAAAAGTAAAGTATTCATCCAAAACCCCACTTCATACAGTTGTCGTCTTACAGTGTTCTGGGTCATCACTGTATTAAAAAAAATTATAATTTTATACAGCACTTCCAGATGTATATGTTTATATGGAGATCTGCAGTGTAAAGCGAATCTGAGTAACAGTTTTCTCTTTGAGAGGCAGTATGGAATTTCTTCTAGTTCATTCATAACATCAGAATTGTGTAAGCCAGGTCTAAAAAGAATAAATATTTTTGGTTAGTTTGTAAATGTGCACTACAGATAATATGGTCTGGCTCAAATTCTGAGTGATCCACTCTGGTCGTCTAGGCATTTCATTAATATTACTTACCACTAAATTATGCTGAGGGCCAGTTTCTGACCAGATTATTTACAGAACTGCCTTTAAATTACAAAAATCTTCAAGATGGACAATGCTGTGAGCAAATTATTTCTTCAGGGTTCCTTTACAGTATACATTTGAGCAAGAGCTTAAAGGGGCTACATGAATCTTATTCTGGAAGGGAATGGTGGGGGGGAAAGTAGGGGAAACAGCCCACTATTTATAAGTGTCAGGCTTTCTACCTGAAACAAAAAGAAACAGACGTGTTGAAATTGCTGAGGTTTGTGACTAGACTTCTAGGGATTGTGTGTTGTCAAATAGTAAATAAATAATAATAGAGTATTACATCCCCCTTCTACAAAGACTAGCTCTTTAGGTCAAACTGAAGAGACACGTGATTTTAGCTCTCAAGGCCCCGGGTTCCAATACTCATTATGCCAAGATGGTTGCCATCACACAAACACTGTGACTTAAGTTTCTAAAACAACAACAAGTTCCAAATTGTATATCATGCAAGTGCTTCATCCCCCAACTTCTAATCTATATCTCACTTATTGCTAGAGTCAACAGTCTATTAGTAACAAAGAACAAAACCTTTCATCATCTATCGATTTGCAGTCTTTAGAAAATGCCAATAAGCTATTTTTTGTCCAATTTCTCAATAAATAGGAATATTTATTGGTTTTTCAGTTTTACTGTATTGCATGAGAATATATTTTACTGTGTATTATGGGTAATGCAGCATCAGGATACATTTTTTCATTCTGCAAGCAAATTCTGAAACTGCATAGCTCAATTGAGAGGTGTAAATATATTTGTCATCATAGCGCAGTTCAGATTAAAATCCAGCCAATAATCAGGCTTGAGTTAACTCTTCTGTTTGTCCTGTTTTGATATTCTGACTATAGTCAAACGGATGAGAATTACCATTTGGAAGGAATTACAGTAAAACTTTACTAAAGGGGAACATCTACTTTGCTCCCCATATAGGAGAGAAAAAGGATTTTCTTGTGGCTAAATGATGGTTAGGAGATCTGACTTCTGACTTCGGTGATGGCTCCATCACAAACTTTGTGTGTGGCCTGGGGCAAGTTTGTAGCCTCTCTGTGACATACTGTGCTTCAACCTAGATGGAGTAAATTTTTACTTGAAGTAACACATGTTCTTTCTCAGCTGTCCATCTTTAGCTCTCTCTTTTGAGCATGGGTAAACAAATCATAGTGAGTTTGAGCTGTGGCAGATCTTAGGATCCGAAGCCCTGAGTTGCCTACCTCTCCACTTCTGCTGCAAAAGGGGAGAATCACATGAAGGATTTTCTCCTCCCCCACACTCACTACTGGAGGAGATACCAAGGTGAACAGTTGCCTCTCACTCCAGTCTGACTACCAGAAGTGGGAATCTGGTGAGATTTTTCTCCCCTGGTTGTTCCACTGCTGGAAATGGAATGCAGGCACAGAGTTGCCATCTCATGAAATTCAGCCCTACTGCCAAAGGCAGTTCAGCCCCACTCCTTCTATCCTGTTGTCAGAGAAGATGAGGTGAAAATCTCACTGCTCAGATGGGATGTCAGGAATAGAATTCTTATTCTTCCATTTCCACTGCTGGAAGTGGCGATCTTCGAACATGATACAGTTCTGTGGTGACCTAGAATCCTATTTTCGACGTCTCTGACTCAAGGAATATTTCCAACACACCTCTGAACAACAATCTAACCCACAGAGACCTTCCTACCAAGACTACAAAAAGAAGGATTCTGAGTGGACTCCTCCTGAAGGTCGAAACAAGAGACTGGACTTCTACATAGAGTGTTTCCGCCGATGTGCATGGACTGAAATTGTGGAAAAGCAGCATCACTTGCCCCATAACCTCAGCCGTCCAGAACACAATGCCATCCACAGCCTCAGAAACAAATCTGACATCATAATCAAAAAGGCTGATAAAGGAGGTGCTGTCGTCATCATGAATAGGTCTGAACATGAACAAGAGGCTGCTAGGCAGCTCTCCAACACCACTTTCTACAAGCCATTACCCTCTGATCCCACTGAGAGTTACCAAAAGAAACTACAGCATTTGCTCAAGAAACTCCCTGAAAAAGCACAAGAACAAATCCGCAACCCCGACCAGGGGTATTTTATCTGCTACCCAAGATCCATAAACCTGGAAATCCTGGATGCCCCCTCATCTCAGGCATTGGCACCCTGACAGCAGGATTGTCTGGCTATGTAGACTCCCTCCTCAGGCCCTACGCTACCAGCACTCCCAGCTATCTTCGAGACACCACTGACTTCCTGAGGAAACTACAATCCAATGGTGATCTTCCTGAAAACACCATCCTAGCCACTATGGATGTAGAAGCCCTCTACACCAACATTCCACACAAAGATGGACTACAAGCTGTCAGGAACAGTATCCCCGATAATGTCACGGCAAACCTGGTGGCTGAACTTTTGTGACCTTGTCCTTACCTATAGCTATTTCACATTTGGGGACAATGTATACCTTCAAATCAGCGGCACTGCGATGGGTACCCGCATGGCCCCACAGTATGCCAACATTGTTATGGCTGACTTAAAACAACGCTTCCTCAACTCTTGTCCCCTAATGCCCCTACTCTACTTGCGCTACATTGATGACATCTTCATCATCTGGACCCATGGAAAAGAAGCCCTTGAGGAATTCCACCATGATTTCAACAATTTCCATCCCACCATCAACCTCAGCCTGGACCAGTTCACACAAGAGATCCACTTCCTGGACACTATGGTGCTAATAAGTGATGGTCACATAAACACCACCCTATACCGGAAACCTACTGACCGCTATGCCTACCTACATGCCTCCAGCTTTCATCCAGACCACACCACACGATCCATTGTCTACAGCCAAGCTCTACGACACAACCGCATTTGCTCCAACCCCTCAGACAGAGACAAACACCTACAAGATCTCTATCAAGCATTCTTACAACTACAGTACCCACCTGCTGAAGTGAAGAAACAGATTGACAGAGCCAGAAGAGTACCCAGAAATCACCTACTAGAGGATAGGCCTAACAAAGAAAATAACGGAACGCCACTAGCCATCACCTTCAGCCCCCAACTAAAACCTCTCCAACACATCATCAAGGGTCTACAACCTATCCTGAAGGGTGACCCATCACTGTCACAGATCGTGGGAGACAGGCCCCCAACCTGAAGCAAATACTCACCAGCAACCACACACCACACAACAGAACCACTAACCCAGGAACCTATCCTTGCAACAAAGCCCGTTGCCAACTGTGTCCTCATATCTATTCAGGGGACACCATCATAGGGCCTAATCACATCAGCCACACTATCAGAGGCTCGTTCACATCTACCAATGTGATATGTGCCAGCAATGCCCTCTGCCATGTACATTAGCCAAACTGGGCAGTCTCTACGTAAAAGAATAAATGGACACAAATCAGACGTCAAGAATTATAACATTCAAAAACCAGTCGGAGAACACTTCAGTCTCTCTGGTCACTCAATTACAGACCTAAAAGTGGCAATTCTTCAACAAAAAAAACTTCAAAAACAGACTCCAACGAGAGACTGCTGAATTGGAATTAATTTGCAAACTGGATACAGTTAACTTAGGCTTGAATAAAGACTGGGAGTGGATGGGTCATTACACAAAGTAAAACTATTTCCCCATGTTTATTGCCCCCCCCCACTGTTCCTCAGACATTCTTGTTAACTGCTGGAAATGGCCCACCTTGATTATCACTACAAAATCTCTCTCCCTCCCCCCCCGCGTGCTCCTGCTGGTAATAGCTCACTTACTTGACCACTCTGGTTACAGTGTGTATGGTAACACCCATTGTTTCATGTTCTCTGTGTGTATAAATCTCCCCACTGTATTTTCCACTAAATGCATCCGATGAAGTGAGCTGTAGCTTATGCTCAAATAAATTTGTTAGGCTCTAAGGTGCCACAAGTACTCCTTTTTCTTTTTGTGGATACAGACTAACCCGGCTGCTACTCTGAGATCTGGGAGAGAGTTACCTCCCGCTACCATCCTGCTGCAAAGGTAGGCAGAACTCTCTCTCTCCTTTTGCTTCTCACCAGCAAGGACCGTTCTGGAAAATCCCTGAACTGGAAGTCTTCCCTGGGCCCTGAAAAGCTTAGGACCATGTGCTGTCCCTTGTACTGTATGGGTACAGGATTAGCTCTGGTCTGAGTGGGTTTCATGGAGCATATATTGAAGGATGGGGAGAATGAATAATTTTGTGCATAAAGCAGCATTTTCTGGGTATAGGGCTGGATTCTGGGAAATTCCCTCCTACAAGTTGCTGAGGACCCTTAAAGGCACTGACCTCATTGGGAGCTCAGCACTTCGCAGGATCAGGCCCATAAAGAGTAAATAGATGTTTGATGAGCAAAGCTGTTTATACTCTTTGGACACAAAGATAAAGTGGAACATACAAACCTGAAAGGCAGAGCCAAGACTGAAGTTCTCGAAGTTTGTGGATTTTTTTATTTTTTTATTTTTTCATTTAACTTTTCCAGGAGCCTTAATTTAATTCGTCCCCAGTTGTTTTAAAGCTGATGCAATGCCAGACAACAACAGCATTCTTTTACAGCAGGAGTCTAGATGACAGCACCCGGCAAATGCAAAATTTGACATTCATATAAAAGTGAGCTGAGCAAGACCAATAGAAGGGAGCCAAGGATTGACTGCAGCAAGAAGAATGAAAAGTGCTATAAGGAATCAACAGCTGCACTATTTATTGAAATACCATAGCTGAACTTTAAGGTGGCAGTGCTACGATATAGGGTTATGCAGAGTAGCACAGAGAGAGATGGCTAATATAAAGGAACATATGATTGGATGAAGGCTTGTTGCAAACTAGGTTTAGAAGAGGGTTGCCCTTCATTATTTGAGCATATTATACAGTAGGGTTTATTTCACTGTGCTGTTTGGAAAGGTTCTATTTTCAGGACAGCTGTTTGCTGTGCCTGGTAATGAATTTCTGAAGAGTGTGGGCCTGAACGTATATTGTGAAGATGCTTGTGGCTGATTAGTAATTGTGTGGGTGAATATGAAGTTTAGTTCCGTTCTATGCAGTATTGCTCTCAGTGAGGCTTCCTAAAGTGCTATGTTCCAGTAATAATAATTAATTTTGAAGCTAATTGAACTCCTAAGGGTCAGATTCATCTCCCCAACAAAGACCATTCAGGGCAACATGTCACATCGTATTGTTTCTTTCCCCTGACTGGATAAGTTTTATAAGCTACCTCCCCTTCTACCCAAACCAAATTTCCTTTAATCATGAATAAAGCTTTATTTTGTGATTAAATAAATCTAATTTGCAGGTTTAAAATTTGCTTTCCAGGAATATGTGTATGAACAAAATCTCTTGAATGTTTGCAAAATGTAATGGAAGAGAAATTATCTGGAGAATTCTCTCACTATCCATTCAACACCTCAAATGCTCACGAGCAGCCACATATTCACATGGCGATGATGTAGCCATGGTGGCAGACAGAATGGACTTCCATCTTGAATGGTGCATTGCAAGTCATCTTCCTTCAGCAAGAGTCAGTATGGGAGCGTTAAGGCTTCATAAATCCTCAAAAGCTGAGAGGGACATTAGAGATCCTATAGCAATTTTTGTAAGGATAAGTGGTCTTCCCTGGTGCCTGTATTTCAGTTTTCTTCTCCTCACACTGTTGTGAGCCAGTTGTGCTCCGTTCCAGAGGGTGCTGAATTTCTGTGCCAAAGTGATTCCTTTCTCTGTATAATTTCATTTGGGATGGACAACACTGCTTACGTTTAAGATGCAATTATTATAAAAAAAAAGCACAATGGGAATATTTTTTTTTAAACTTCAGAGCATTATAGGGTACATGTTTCTGTTTTAAAATACAATAGAGAATCTGCCATGAAGGAACTCTGTGTAAAATAAAGCCTTAGGACTGAACTTACCCCAGAGTCTCTCTGTCCTGTCCAAGTGTTTACACATGCTCACTGCCATAGTATCTGAATGTCTGTCTTGATGATGGCCTCACGTGGCGGAAAATAACCCTAATCATTTCTATATCAAGGGGCTCTAGGGGGATAACACAGACCAAAGAGTGTGAATCCCTTTCAGAGAGACACTGCTGGGAAGTAAAATCTCTCCCCATTCTTCTGTGTATGAATAGTGCCCTCCCATGGGTTGAATAGCACCTGGGGCCCAAGAGGCACCACTGCCTCAGAAAAATGTAATTTATCCTTCTTTGTGCTAGCTTTCATGAATCTGTTGCTCTAAATTCACTCCTGGTGTAACTACACTGAAGTCCTTGGAGCTACACCAGAGATTAGACTGGCTCTTGCACTACACACACCCATTGCCTCAGATAAAAAAACCATCACATAGTACTGAGTAGAGATGCTGGATTGATGGTTTATTACAACAATCTGTAACCCACAAACCAACCCCCATTCCCCCCCCCCCCCCCCGACCCGCCTTCTTTTTCCTCCCTATGACTGGAGAAGTAGTAACTGACCACTTCACTTCACCATGAATGATCCCTTGACATGTATGTTAACTACTTATGCTAAACAATCTGTTCCACCTTGTATTTAGCTCTGACCCTTTGAGTATATTTCCCAGACCTTTATAAGCTTGAAAGCTTGTCTCTCTCACCAACAGAAGTTGGCCCACTAAAAGATATTACCTCACCCACCTTGTCTCTCCCTAGTATCCATTGCAACTAGAATATTACTCAGCGCCTGTGTCATCCTTACACTCCATGAAATACACTCCTTCTTCAAAAAAGCAAATTTTACAATGGTCTTTCATATTGTTTCCAGATTTGAAACTAACTTTGATATGAGCTCTTAGAAAGTAAAAGTAAAATGGTGTTTTGAAAAGAGAATCAGCTAGAATAGGGGAAAGGTGGAACTGAAAGGGGTGGGGGAGTCAGGGCAGCTCTTTTCTTTACATAGATCTTAGAAGATAAAAAAGAAGAAAGTATTATGGATCTTCTCCCCTTCTCCATTGTTTTCTGTTCCAGACCATTACACTCATGAGGACCCAACACCTTCAATCATTTCATATCAACTCTGACACTTCTGAAGCCAGACTTCACTCTCATGCCTTTTAGCACTGCACTCACTCGCTGCATTCCCTTTGGTATTCTCTACAGTTATTATTTCTTACCTCTCTCAACACACGAAAAAGCACATTCTACTCACACACCTAAGTCAAAGGCCATTTGAGATAGCTTACATTTTTCATTATGCTCCTAAAGTAGTTGGCAAAAGGGTACAATAGCCATTCTAACTGTTCATTTGAGCTCATGGATGGGTTCTGACTTACTTGCTAGTTCTTCAATGACCTGTCCTTTTTATGATTAATTATATTAATTTAGGGTTTTTTTCCCCTCACTGCTCATTATATTCTTTGCCCAAAGTGTATGTAATGTTTGGCCCGAAGTTATGGCATATTATATGTTTCTATTAATGAAAAACAACTTTCAAACATCCCTTTGCTATTCAAAGGTCACATCAGCATGTTCGGTAAACTTGGTGATGGCCTCTACAAGCTCCTCTACTGGGTCATCCTTATCTCAAATGCCTAATGAAGATGTAATACAGTGTCACACAAAGATATAAATGCAGCAATGTTCAAGGGAGAGAGAAGGGGCTAGAATAATCTGGAAAAATCCTGTGCTTTTCTTGGGGATGGTGAGATGAGAAATCAGGTGGTTTTGCTCCTCTTTATCACCTAACTTGAGTAATTCAGGACAGTTTTTCTTGGTTGCTGATGCTCTCAGCCCATCAGTGCTGCTGTTTCTTCTTCCAGTGTTCTCCACCTATTGTGTGACGTCTAGTCAGTGTAAATATAAACTTCATATAAAAATCTATGTGAAAAGATTGCTATTAAGATTGCAAAGTGAAGCTTTCAAACCCCCTTGGTAGCCTTATTGCCAGTCTCAACAGAAAACCCAGTGTTTGATTGGCTATGGAAAGCATATTTCCCTCTCTCACCTAAAGATGCTCACCTCTTCAGAAGCATTACCTGAGCACTTTGGATAGGAAACATGAGAGAGGTTTGCATTCTGGTGCCTATACTGTAGCTGTTCCATGGATAAGAACTGAATTAAGTTTCCAGTTCTAGAATTTTTCCTGAGCACTATATTCATTGCAAAAGACATTTATTTCTGGATGGGAGTGAATTATTGTCATTAGACACGATGTAGTTTTGTGTGAAGGGGGAAAAAAAACAAACCTGTGTACTGCCTGCTCCTTTCTGGAGTGGTACTTAATGTTCCATGCCAGTCATTGCTGGGAACATGGAGTTCTTTTCAGTGCTAGTCAGGTAATATGTCATTTTCTCTGTAGAAACTCTATGCAGCAGGGACATGAGTTATTTATTTACATAGTTATCAGAAGATCATGTGGTAGTGCTAATGCAAATCACCACAGAGTTACCATTGCTTCCAGTGGAGTTTTGCCCCCTATTGGAAATTTTATTGTAATTGAACATAAATGAGTCTTCATCGAAATTCTGCTCAAATGCAGATCTCTTTAACATATGCAACTCAGTTTATGCATGCCTACCAAACAGTAAGCACCCTTCCATTTTGGACATATCTTCCAATGAACTGCAGCCTGGATTAACTGCAGCCTAACGGCCATTTCCTGTCATCATTCTGCATGCAAAATTCCCATTGAGATTAGTGGTAGCTTGGTGTAAAAATAGCTAGGACACTGTAACCCGAATTAGACTTCATTGTTTCATTGTGTGTAGTGGGAATGGGTCTTTAAATACATGCAGCTACATCAAAACAAACATTTTTGGTCCTGTGCTAAAGAAGGACGTGGCCCCATGTTTTTCAATGAAATACATTCAGTTAACCTTTATAGCCATGTCCATCTCATTCTGCAGACAGATTAGATGATTGGAGAGCAGAGACAAGGTAAAAAGGTAAGATGAATTTTTTAAAAAGAAGCAAATTACAGGTGACATGTAGTTAAAAATGCGTAGTTACAGGTTTTGAAAGTGCTAATCTCTAAGATGGTGCATGGATTGTATTAGAAATTTTGGGTTAATGAGATCAGATTGTTTCATCTGAGGCTAAAACCACCCAAAACCGCATTGGTAGCCAGATATATCAGCTTCATTTTACAAATCCGTCAGTTTCCTAGGTCTGTTGACACTGTATATTCACAGTGAGTCATTTTGGCTGAAGAAGTGGTAGGTGTCCCCTCTCCTCCCCTTCCCCTTTTCTCCACTGCAATGATGATTGTTTCCACTATTGCTAAAATATAAAAAAAAATGATTATCCCTCATATTCAGAAGCCGCTAGTGGCTTTCCTGAGCCCAGGAGGACCAGCAGGCAAGAGCAGCCATACATGAAAATGTTGAAAAAGAGTCCGATAAGCTCATCGGAGACAGAGTTAGTGACTGCATCTGCCTCTCTCTAATTTCTGAGTTGTTGGATAGATCCTTTTTTTTTTCTGGTCAGTGTCTCCACATGGTGACATTAGTATTTTCTAATAAATCAAACTACCCAAGCCCTCCATAGGTTTGTGGGGAAGGAGGTAGTTTCACTTAAATTCAGCGCAGATTCTCTTGAAAATCAGTCTGGCTGTATCAAAAATTGAAGAACCTGGGCAGATTTCCAGGTTTGTGACCAATTGTGATAGATAGGCAAGTTTCACCTGCTTTTGTTATTTCCTATAAGCATTTAACACAAACTGTAATGTGCACATGTAACTCCCATTAATAGGGAGTTTTGAGCATTCTTTGAGAGACTGTACTATCTGTTCTCTCTCTAGTGGGTTAATACCTGTAACAGCTATTAATAAAAATATTGCTAGAATATAAGCTTGAAAAGTAGCCTTTGGTTTTTACACCCACAGTTTTGTTTCTAGGATTAATTGCAGGCACATGCAGATGGGTGGGGATGCATTTTATAGCATTAGACATCTGACTTCTCGGTATATGATTGCAATCAGAAAGATAGCTGTGTAAGTGCAACAGGATGGACCATTAAAATTGCACCTGCCATTTCTTATGAGCACAGAATAAGAGACCACTTTTGGAAAACAAACTTGTGATGTTTTAAGAGATCTAATTTCTACTCTAAAGACTACACACCACTCTCTGCCTAAAGTCACAGTCTAAACTGCACCACCCCAGGAATAGCCCTAGGAGGCTTTGTGATTCTAAGACAGGATCCTGAGGGGTAGTAATTTACTAGTGGCTGATACCAATTGTAATTGCTGCCTTGTCTCTCTTCCCCACCCGCTCAAATAATCCTGCCAGTAAATGAGGGGGGAACAGCAATTCCCTACCCACCTGCTGCAAAGAAGTAAAGGATGCATTGCCCTGTTTGTTCCTACTCACCTGGATCCAAGGTAAGTATGTAAATCCAACTCAAGGGCACTTAGTCTTACTGTAGCTTGATGCCATCTGTATTACCTACCCTCTGTTCCTACCATATTTGTAAGTGTTTTGCCTTGTATTATTGTTGTTAAACATTTCCCTGTAAAATTTTAATGCCAAAAAAAAAAAAAATGACTTGCCCAAAGCCATGCATTGTCAGAGCATGGATTAGAATTTAGGCAATCCTGACTCCTAGTTCTGTACTTGGATCATTAGGCTAAAATGTCTGGAATTCACTCTAAAGAGAATAAGTGTTGAAAGTTTTCCATGTTATGTCAGCTGCTCTTTAAGAATGTTAATGGTCATTTTCTTCAAAGGAGAACCTAAGTTTAAATGGATGGTGTAGATGTCTGTTCCCCGAGCCCATGACTGCCTTGCTCTTGGCCATTCTGGAGTGAAGTGTACTTTTAGCTGCACACACTTACAGATATTGGGATTTCCATTTCAAAGCACAAACAATTCTAATATTAAAAAGCCTATATCTCCAGTGGGAATATGGGTTGCAGGAGCTTCTTGACTTTCCTTTTTCATCTTTTTATCATATGTAATAACATCTTTAGATCTCTCCATCAATTTTTTTTGTCAACATCACAGTGGACAAAATGTCAGGTAAAGTTAAAGTAGAACATTTCCCTAGAGAAATAAAGACTCTTGCCTATGAATTATTGTTGCATTGTTGAATCTGCCTATATTCAGCCATGGTTTGGCCGGCTAGGGCACTTCATTGCTTAATCTGAAATTTACATTTCTGTTCTATAAATTGGTAAGAATTTTAGCTACCCAGTAAATATAAAACTGGAGGGAGAGAGAGGGGGTATTTCTACAGTGGTTCTGTATGTGTTCAAGACTTGAGCTGTGAAATACCTGATACTTAAACTAAGATTCAGTTGTTTTTCTGTAACTGCTTTTATCAATGAGCCTTAAAAGCACTGATATTTTCAGGCTTTATAACTGCGGTGCCCTTGAACTATCCAGTAGCTAAGGGAATGATATTCCCAAATTCAGCTGGTAAACTGCCACTTGCTGTCGTATGTGACACCCCCCTCTCTCTCTCATGTTAGACTGGTACCAGAACCCTGTCTTATCGCACAGTGCTCATAGGCTTACCTGGTACCATTGTCAGGTGCTGCCTGGATTCGCTGTTGTCCTCAGAAAGTCTGCTTGTGTACTGTATGGTGAAGCTAATCCTTTGTTTAATATATTTTTTTTTAACATTTCCAAAGGAAAGTAGGGGTCTCGTTCAGGTCTTTCCATTTTTGCATGATAGTACAGTTGAACAACGTGTACATGTGTTAATTAAACATCCCTTCTTATCACTATTTTGGTAAGTGTCCTGTAAATTTAATCACTACGACACCTCTGTACACATTGCAATCCTTTTAAAGATCTAGAGAAAAATCCTGGTGGATTATTGAAAGCACTAAATCATATAGAATTACAGGAGTTATTAGAAGCATTAAAACCTGTGATAAGCTTTATCATGCATTTTGGGGGAGGTTTATTCTTTATCACAAATGACTGTAAATAGAACTGAACAGTAAAAAAACTTGATAACACTTCAGTTAAAAGTACACCAATAATCAGATACTTTAATTACAGTATAATTACATGATGATTATTGCGTAACTACAAAGTATCAGAGTTTCCTTGTTTTTCCATGGTAAGTTACAAATCTTCAGGGCATGTGTAAGCTAACATAGGGCTTGATTCCCCTCTCACCTACATTGGCTTTGCATCTATATTCTGATTGATGACAGTGGAGTTGCTCCTGACTTACACCAGTGAAAATGAGAAGAGAAGCATGACCATTCCGTGCGATTATTTATCTCTATATATCTGCCTCTGTATATAGATCAGAGTAAAGCTCTGATCATTTCAAAGCTGTGTGTATGCATGTTTGTTTACATATTACCTGCAGTAACATTAAACGTTTTTGGCTTTTTGGAGTTCAGTGTGAATCATGATACCAAGGTAAGTACGTTTTCATGCCATTTACAGTGTTAAAGGTTCCAGCTAATTAAGACCGGCTGTGATGTTGGCAAGAGCAATGTTGATCTGTTGATCATAGAATCATAGAATACCAGGGTTGGAAGGGACCTCAGGAGGTCATCTAGTCCAACCCCTTGCTCAGCTTGAACTCATCAGGTTGATCAACTTGAGCTCATCAGGTTTTCTTGATAGTATGTGATGAGTACAAAATATGCTTAAATTATCAGTAACATCTAGGAGGCTTTATTGGGGGAAGGTGATATGCCCTCTGTTTGATCAGAAGTGGAGCAGGAGGAAGAAAATGTTGATGCTTGAGTATCTGAAATAAAAATTGTAAACACTAAAGTGGGTCATAAATAACCAGAAACCACGTAGGTGTAGTAAACTGTTGAAACCAATGAAAGTTTTAGGTGGTCAACATCTCTCAGGATTAGGTCCTTTATATGGGGCCTAGTCTTGTCTCAGTTGAAGTCCATGGCAAAACTCCCACTGGCTTTAGTGGGAATGACTCCTTGATTTTATAGAAGTATAATCCCTATGATCATGCTAATATATTAATTGTGAATAACCAAACCACACTTTTGAGGTATGGATTACACAGTTTAATAAGTAATTCTAGATTTGGCTAGTAGTAACTCCAAATGTAGTGACCCTGTCATTTTGTTTTAACTTTTGTAACTACAATGTAGCTGCAGTGTCTAGAGTCTAATTACAGAGTAACTAACTGCATATTTCCTAACACAGATAGAAAAATTCTTCACTACCTGTCCTAATTGCTTTTTTGTGTGGCCTTTTGACTAAGATCAAGTGTAATATAAATTTAATATTAGATATATCCTGATTATGGGACTGTATCCTGTATTTGCAGGTGAAAAGACTCAGTAAGCTTGTAGGGCTTTTCCATCTATATCTTCTGTGATACCGTGACCTAAATGAGTTTCAGTTTAACTTCTATAATGCCTTCCTAATTTGCCTAGCAAAGGGTCTTGTTTAATTTCTGGTAAATGTTGACACCTAGAGATCACTTCTGTCTGATTCACCGGAATTTCTTCCTCCAAAAACTGGTTTTCAGCTCTGCAGCAATGAATTAGGCTGGTTTGCACAGGTTTCTGTGGACCAGTGTTTCCCAAACTTGGGACGCCCCTTGTTCAGGAAAAGTCCCTGGCGGGCCGGGCTGGTTTGTTTACCAGTACGTCCCTCGGCCCGTGCTGCTTCCCGCAGCCCCCATTGGCCGGGCACAGCAAACCGTGGCCAGTGGGAGCTGTGATCGGCCAAACCTGTGGACGCGGCAGGTAAACAAACTGGCCTGGCCTGCCAGGGGCTTTCCCTGCATAACCGGCGGCCCAAGTTTGGGACACACTGCTGTAGAGTGAGATTTTTCTTCTCCATCAACATATTGCTAATGGTTACTGTATTTCTAAGCATGCAATTGTGCACTGAAATGATTTCACACATTCTCAGGCACATAGAAAATGTGCATTAAACAGTGGTCCTAAAATTCTATATCCCATTGCCCTGAGAAAAGCTTACAACTTGGATCATAGAAACTCCCTTTTATATACAGGTGAAGCTCACAGTCTCTGATCCACCTAGGCTGTTGTTAAATGGTGTGCAAAATGCCAGAGTGATAAGTAACATGGCGGAAGCACTGTGCCTCCAGGACAGAAAAGTTCAAATCCTGAGGATTAATGTGGAGGTTACTGGGTTCATTTGTAAGTATTTTATCAGGCAACATGAGCAGGAAGGTGCTGAGATTGCTGTTTATAGCTGAGGCTACTTTAGCGCAGTCCACTGAGTGTTCTTTGTAGTGCTCATTATACTGCTGTGGGGCCTGGTCTCTGGTTTGGAGGGAAAGTGTCTCTAATGACTACCTGAACACAGTGTCGGGGGGAGCCCTTTACATTTCTTTTTAATCTCTGTATTTTCAGAGTTAATATCTTTTGTGGTACGATTTTCACAAAAAAGGGTTTTATTTTAGGAAACATACTTTTATGGAGGCACATCGTAGAGGAAAGGTTAGGATTATTTAAGGGAGGGGAATTAATTGAGTCACTTCTATAGGCATTAGGCAAATTGTCTCACTTGGAGTTAAGCGGCAACCTGGGAGTGTTTAAGTGTAGGGTGCCTGCGACTCACTTTATGATAGTCTTAGCTTACGACCTTATATCATTTTATTTCTCTATTAAATCAAGACATTCCACACTGAGACTAGAATGGTGCATGGTGCAGTGGTTAGCTGCTCATGTTCAGAGGATTGTGCAGCATACTGTGATGAAATAATAGTTATATAGTGTACATGGAGTTTGTACAGGAGGCCAAAAAAGAAAATCTGATGCATGTGTCTGTCTTAGGCTGGAATATAGAAATATTCACACCACAGGATATTGTCATATATGGGTAGTGTGTAGTGCCGTCTGTATGTTGTAGGGCTTAGACCATTGTAAATGTATTAATCCTTATGACTTAAAAATAATTAGTCACATCCAGAAATCTTTACTGGGCCAAGTCCTTGTCTTCAGTGGTAGTAAGGATTCAGTCCAATAAAAATACTTAGCACTTCTCTCATCCTTTACTTTTTCACTGGGTTGTACAAATGTTAGCCAAGTAATATTTAAGCAAGTAGAGCTTGATTCTGTGCTGGGCCCACATGGGACGAGTTTTCTGACTTGGACTATTCACCAAGCAGCCTCTGCAGGAGAGGCTCTTAGAGTACCTGAGGGGAGGATGGTGGGGCTACTGAAAAGGGCACCCCTCCAGTGCAAGGAGAAGGTGAACTGAGTATATAAGATATAAGTAAAGTATTCGATCTTCTTTAAACTCCAGCCCTCCTTTCCATTCCTCCTCCACCCTTAGAAAGCTCCATGACTCAAAAATTTCTGTACTTTTTTCCACTTACATTTGCACTTGGATTAATTCAGTAAAAATGCCACGCTAACTGAACACCTGCTCAATGCAGAACACTTATGACTATCTCCATGAGTGGCTTTTAGGGTTGTGTTACAGCATGGTCCTAGGAGGTGCTGAAATAGCCCCCAAATGTGAACTGAATATAAATGATGCAGTGACACTTGCCTATATTTGCACAACATGTAGCTCTGAGAGGTGCAACTGCCCCTTTCATTTTAGTGGGTGCCACCTCAGATTCCTAGAGATAATCCTTTAAATGACAACATTTGTTAACTCCAACAGAGAAGTGGGTTGTGTCATTGCGTGGTCCACCCAAATACCTGGAGAGAACCTGCTTCAATAAGAAATAAAATCCCCTCCAACTGCACAACCCTAGTTGTCACCTACTGCCCACACTGGAACACACGCAGGGTGTCATTCAGCAATTACAATTGGGATCACATCCTGAAAGAAATCTTGCCTGAATCCCTTCTTCTGGCCTTCAGAGCCTCCAGCCTCTCCAAGCTCATCATAGAATCATAGAATTGTAGGACTGGAAGGGACCTTGAGAGGTCATCTAGTCCAGTCCCCTGCACTCATGGCAGGGCTAAGTATTATCTAGACAAGTGGCTCTCAACCTTTCCAGCCGACACTACCTCTTTCAGGAGTCTGATTTGTCTTGCATACCTCCAAGTTTCACCTCACGTAAAAACTACTTGCTTGCAAAATCAGACATAAAAATACAAAAGTGTCACAGCACACTATTACTGAAACATTGCTTACTTTCTCATTTTTACCATATAATTATAAAATAAATCAATTGGAATATAAACACTGTACTTACATTTCCGTGTATAGTATATAGAGCAGTATAAACAAGTTGTTGTATGAAATTATAGTTTGTGCTGACTTTGCTAGTGGTTTTTATGTAGCCTGTTGTAAAACTAGGGAAATAGCTAAATGAGCTGATGTACCCCCTGCATACTGCCAGGGGTACACATACTCCTGGTTGAGAACCACTGATCTAGATCATCCTTGACAGGTATTTGTCTAACCTGCTCTTAAAAATCTCTAATGATGAAATAAAAAGCTCCCCACAGACTAGGACCCATCAACTCAAAGCTGCACCAGACTCTCTGCCATAACAACAAATGGAAAACCTGTAGACATATCTGAAGAACCTGTATTTCTACAAAGATCAATACCACCCGCCCTCCCAATATACCTTTCAAGATCCCATGGATCTTACATGTGCAAATCACAACATGTGGTGTTACCTCATCCAGTCCATTAAATGCACCAGTAACAACTATGTGGGTGAAATGAGACCATCACTATATTCTCAAATGAACTCACACAGAAAAATTACTAAAGACAAAAACACTCTATCATCTGTATCACTCTATATCTGACCTCTCTATCCTCATCCTCAAAGGAAACCTGCGCAACACCTTCAAAAACCAAGCCTGGGAGCTTAAATTCATAACTTTGCTAGACCCTAAAAATCATGGACTTAATGAAGTTACTGGATTTATAGCTTATTACAACAACCTGCAACCCACTAAACCCCTGCCCTTCCCCTACCCCCGCATCATTGTAGAAGTGTTAACTGGCCATTTTACCTTGAATGGTCCCTTGAAATATATGTTAACTACTTACGCTAAACAATCTGTTCCACCTCGTGTTTAGCTGTGATGCTCTGAGTACATTTCCCAGACCTGAAGAAGAGCTCTGTGTAAGCTTGAGAGCATGTGTGTCTCACCAACGTAAGTTGGTCCAGTAAAAGATATTACCTCACTCAATGTGTCTATAATATCCTGGGACCAACATGGCTACAACAACATTGCAAACAACATTGTTAACTGTTTCCTCATTCATCACAGTATGTAAGAAAGGTGAGGGAGGGTCATATTATGAAGAGCTGCACAATCAACTGTGAGGTATGGCAAAGTACCCACACACCAAATGAAGAAGGAGCCTAGCAGAGCCAAGTGGGGCATCTCAACCACACAACAGGAGACAGGCTCAATAAACCTAGTGGGGCATCTGAGCCTCTCAAGGGCAAACCAAGCCAGGGAGCCCAGCAGAGACCATGGGGGTATTCTGTCCCCACTGAGGAAGTACTGAGCGCAAGGAACCCAGAAGGAGTGTGACCATTGTGTGGATGTTCAAAATATCGTCTGTGAGCAGCCTCTGATGTGCATGGAGCTTATTTTGTGGCTGGAGTCAGAAGAGTACCACCACCTCTTTTATCTAATTCAGCCCCTGCTAAGAGTCAGTTTAGAATGAATTTAAAACTGCTGGTAAGCAAAGTACAGTACAGGCCTTGACAAAGAGCAGGGAAGAACAGTGTAGTTCTTTAATTACATCTGTCTTTTGATATGCTGCTGTTAGCATATATAATGTTTTACTTGTTCATGGATTTGGCACTGTGATTTGCAATTGTCTTTTAAATGTGTGTGTCCTTATGTCATTCAAGTCTAGTGAGAAAAAAACCTGTTCCCATCTCCTCTTTAGGTGAAGCTATGATAACTACTGCTTTTGTTTCCTCAAATTTTCCCTGATGTTTTGTGGGGTGTTAAATAAGAAATCCAGAGGATTTCCCAAAAGGGTTGGAAAAGAAATTTTAGAAATGTAGTTTGCAGCAGAAATCATTGGAAAAACCACACTGTTCCCTTCTGTGGGAATTATATTTCCATTTCTGAATTCTTCCTATAAAAAAAATCTTATTTTTGAATAGACATTCTTGCCTTCCACTGTAATCACATATGACTTGTTTTTTAGGGCTCTGGTGTCCACCTGGGAGACTGATTCTGTGGGGGTGAAATCCTGAAGTGTTTACTCAGCCAAATTGCCAATGATCGTGGTGCTTTTTAACTGATTTAGACCTGTCTATTGGGAACTGGACAAAGACACCAACTTCAGTTCACATAAGGCTTCAAGCAACTGTTAGGAGGCAGTGAGTTTTAATTACTATCTTCTGGGCTAAGTTCAAACTGTTGACATAAAAGTGAGCAACTGTGTGTCCCATACGAGCTATCTGAGCCATTTTAAATTGCTCCCGCTGTTATCAATGTGTGAAAGAGCTCAAATACTGTCAGAGATGCACATACAATTGTATGGTATGTGCAGTGGGCCAAAGATGACTTCTTTTTTGTGGGGCAACGTATGCACTGCAGTTTGGCACCTATGTTTGAGTTGCAAGCACATGTCTCAGTACTTGTCCCTGGTGCTGCACAGATGCTCAGACACAATAAGTAATTAGAGGCACAAGTACTCTGCTCTGCAACCACCTTGTGGGTGCAAAATTACAGGTGCAAATTTTAGTGTATGCAAATAAGTATCTAAAAGAAGCACACACATTGTTAATGTTGGCACAGTTGAATGTTCCTATGTGTAATTAAAAATGTAGATCATCAGTTGTTTTCCCCAGATAACCAAAGTGTAGTAAAAAAAGAGTCATATACCACCATCCAAAACTTCAACCAAGCAACTCAGCTTCCTGAAATGTGTTGAAGCAGAATTTTGTTAAAGGCCATGACTGAAAAACATGATTGTTACCTTTATGGAGGAAGAGCTAGAGGGAGTTCTCAACACCTCCAGTATCTTCTTGTGGTACAAAATCCAGCAGGGATTGAGTTGCTCACTAAGGTACTGCACAGAGGCTGGCACTGTTAAATGTAAATAGGCTAGACTAAAACAGAAGAATAACTACCTTAATCTTAGTCTTACAACAACAAATGTTAGCTGGTAACCTCACACAGGTTAGTTGTTATGATGACTTCTGTGCTCAATACATCTGTTATGAGAAAAAAATTAATCCTAATATTATAATAGCACATAATTTTTATAGTGCTCACTGAGGTCCTGATCCTAAAGGTATTGATCTCGGGCCCTTGATCAGTCCTGTTTCCATTGAAGTCAATGGAGTTTTGCGATTGGAAATAGGATTTGGATAAAGGTTCAACCCTACAGTCGCTGTCCGGGTCAAAGTCACCATTTTTTTTCAAGAGAGTTTTTGCAGGATCAGGCCCATTGACTTTCAGAAAGGGAGTTTACTTGTTTAAATGATAATCCGCAAGGAATCCTGTAGGATGAAGAATTAAAAAAACACACATTCCAAATCATCCATATTGGCAATTTGTGTTCTTAAAATTGCTTATGAGTGTGTGTGTGTGTGTGTGTGTGTGTGTACTGAGCAATCCATACGTGGATATTCCTCTTTCAGGGCACAATACAAATTGAACTCTAGAAGCTGTTCAAGCAAATTCTAGAGCAAACTGACACAGGAACAGTGATCTTAGCATCAAACATTTCCACCCCAACTGACATCAAGATATGTTCATGGTGGAAGACTTGCCAACATCTAATTCAAGTGGAAGAGAGGAACCCCATGAAAAAGTAGCAACCCTAGAAAACAGACAGCGGCATGAACAGCTAAATACAGTCTTTCAGAGAACAATGAAAGCTATGCAGAATGAGACATCAGTGAGGCACATTGCACAGGAGAATAATGAGTGCTGGCAGTACAGTGAAATCACACACAGAAAATTGAGATTTTATTTTCTTAAGCGTCATGATCATGCTTTATGAAACAAAAACTATAAGACGGTTTAGACCCAAAGTTTATGGTTTAAAAAGATTACTACCTTTTATAGAAAACCAAATATGAACAGATATATTTTCATGATATAAATAACAAATCAAGAAAATTCCACTGTAGTGTTTGCAACCCAAACCCTACAGCTATGTGCATGACAGCCAGAAAGTGAAACTAACTAGAAACAGGCCTATTTCAGACTTATTGAAGTGCAAAAAGTCAACAAGCAACTTAATTGATGAAAGGCACGTTAGAGTTGTATAATTCTTTCATTTTTATTAACATAGAAAAAGTGTTGTTGTTTTTTAGATACTTCTGGTTTGAGTGAGGCTCTATATTTAAGTAGGCCAATGGGGTCCATTCTTCTTTCTGATGCTAATGATACTGTTTTTTCCTGTGTTCAGGAGAGAATAGATTCTTGAGAGATCTATTTGAAGGTAAAACTGCAGATGTTGGAAATTTTGTTAGATCTCTGCATAGCACCAGGACAACAGATCATTTACCATAGCCTGCCTTTTTGATTCTCACAGTTATTTATTTGTCAGTATGACGGAGGACAGGTATTTCTGTATTTATGCTTCTGACGAACATGGTTAGTATTAAATCTGTGCCTATGGCCATGGTGTATCGATTGCTACTTAAGAGTTTCTTTATCTACCATCTGGTCTATCCACTCCAGAATCAGCTTCCTAGTTACTACTTTTTCCAGGCCATCTGGCTATTCATTTTCCACCCTCTGGCTTCAGGGTCTCTGTGCTTTTGGAAGGAAAAACAAAGCTCATATCACAAATCCATAGTATGAATTTGATGACTGAATAGGAGTTTTTAGCCTGTGTGCTGTATTTGGAGTAATGCTTAAGAGACAAGTAGCAAGTTAGAGAAATAAAACTACTTAATGATGGAGAAGTGAAGTTCTGGCCCATTCTTGAATCCTAGCCACACAACTCTTAGACTGTGGAGTGACAAGGAATTCAACCAATGAAACACAACATGGAAGCATTCCATTATCAGAACACTCCTGTTGCCTGAACATAGCCTCAAGGCAAGATACTTTTCTAGCAGCTTCTGAAAATTGCTTCCTTTTGCCAATTAACCCATTCACATCACAGAGTAGATTTAGAAGGGTAGGTCCTGGTTTTGTTTACCTTGATGTAATTCCATTGACTTCAGTGGAGTTACTTTTTATAATGGTGTAGGTAAGATGAGAATCAGAATCAGAGCACTGGAGTCCTGATTACTAGTCCTGCATTCTGACCACTAGATAATGTATCATCCTAGTACACACCAAAGGCTGAAAGATGCTTTAACAACAAACAACCTCCTCTCCAAACACCTCTGTTTTATTAAGAGGAAATTATAATATTTCCAAATAACCCCTCTATTGAACAGTTTCAGAGCTGCCTAATGGATTGTTAATCCAAAGCCAAACATACCTGGAGTGCAGGTCATGCACCAGAGGGAGCTACATTTAAGTGCTGACATTCCAGTGGAACATAAGTACTTTGTGTAACATCACTGTGTTGGAGACATCAGCTAAATAACCTTCAATTTATGACACAATAATAACAAAGCACCTCTCATTTCAAAGGATCTCAAAACATTTTACAAACTTGATAGAAACCACTTCACCTGCCATTGAAATGCGGCCACCGATGGCACAGAATGCAGCAGATGTTCAGCAGTGCCAAGTGGCACTACACAAAGTTTTGGAGGGAGAATGAAGACACGAAAATGCAATTTGCCAAGGCACTGAAGCTAACATCCCTATGCTGGCTAGCTGTGAAATTCAAAGTTAAGATTGATATTCCATCACGTTATTTCCCCCCCACCGTCCATGATGCCATGAATTAAGGTCACAGGGCTCAAGCCTTCCCTCTCTGCTCTACTCTTATATTATAATAATTGTTTTATGTTTGTACAGCTCCTAGCACAATAGGATCCTGGTCCATGACTGAGGCTCCTAGATGCTAAAGTAATACAAATAGAGAGTAATTATTAATTAGTAATAATAATTACTTAAAGTTCTCAGAGTACTTTATAAAGGTGGGGAAATATTATCACCATTTTATAGGTAGGGAAACCAAGACACACAGAGGTAAAGTGATTGTACAAGCCACAGGATAAATCTGTGGCAGAATTTGGACTAGAATTTAGGTCTCCTGATTTTCGCTTTGGTGCTTTAACCAAAAAGACCACAATATGCAGGCACTTCTCAGACGGTACCTTGTAAAAAGTGGCTATGCTTTCCGTCAGACACCCCCACCCCCAAAAATACCCAAAGGCAAATTCAAGCCTGGCATGCAGCAGCCACAGTGGTGGCTTGGGTGGTAGTTAAATGGTTTTGAATTTTATTTATATGCTTTCATTTGCCTATTGGAGTATGGATTACATGCTTTCTTTTGCTTATCAAACTCAGAAATGTGTTTTTTCCCTATATCAGTAGGTGAAGGATGTTAGAAACCTTCATATTTTTCTTTTCCAAGTAAGTAAGTAAATAAATCAAATGGTATGATTGTTTGCAGTCTGGCATCCACATATCCCAATGCACGTTCAAGTGCTATTTGAAATAGGTGAGTTAGCCCTAGACTTTGTGACAGAACTCTAGACAGAAAACGTAAAATGAAACTCCTAATGGGGGAAAAAACAAAAACAGCCCACCAGGCATTTTGGGAAAGTTCTGCTCCAAAGGAGGAGGGCTGGGGGGAAAGATGGCGAATGATGAATTCATCAAGCTGAAAATGCACAAGCCAACAGAGCGCTCAAGTTTCAATACAAGGCAAATGGAAAGAGAGCCCCTATAACTGTTGAGATACACAGACACTGCTCCACTAATCGCTTAGTCATGCTTCGGAGACAGTAAGTCATCACAGGCCATGACATGGTGAGAAAGGGGTTCTGGGGTTTGTTGTCAGAAAAAATTGTTTATTTAACATCCATAACCAAGATCATCCCCCTCTGCTACCTCCTTTCCTTGACTCCCACTCCACATGTCTCTGCTGGGAAACAGTGAGTCAGAAAATGCTTTCAGACTCCTTTGGTAGAAAAGAATTTGGTAGCTATTAAAAGCAGTGGACCATTTCCCCCCTGGGCTGTTGAAGCTCAAAAATTTTGTCATGAGATGTGGAACTGGCCACTAGTTTAAATTGAGCCCGGGCTGGTAGTGACTAAAGGTTGTTACTATCCGGCAGCTATTTTGTGACTTTTTTCTAAAATGAGCTGGTGGTGTCGGCTTAGTCCACCACCACAAGTGGTACTGGTTGGTAGTGTCAGCATTGAAACTGAGAAGGTTGAGAACTGAATGGGCATGAAAATTGTAGGACAGTATAAGGTCAGGGCTGGTCAATATGGGGATGTTTTCCCCTGCTTTTTCCCTGTGCTGTACAATATATTCTGTGTCATAGCGTCAGTCCCTTGGGCTGCCAGTCCGGTACCTTTCACAGAACTAAATTAGTCACTCAGGTACTACCACATAAGAACCTAGCTAGATTATCAAGAAACTCATAAAGGTTCCATAGTTAAGGCTTCATCAGGCTTTTTGCATGGGACAGGACCTTAAAACCTCCCTGAGGTGGAAACAGTGGATTGTTTAAAAAATGAAAAGTAGGTTCTTTGAAGGATCTGTGAATTTTTGAAGGTATTTGAGTCATTGGTAATTTTTCCTGTAAAAAGAAATAAATGACCAAAAATCACACTTTTCAGATTTTGCACCATCTCTCACCAAATTTTGTATCCCTTTTGCTGAAAAGCTACAGCACCCTCCAACTTCAAAATTCATATATATGTCAACATCCTCCTCCTTTTGAAGTAGAAAGTCCCTTTTCCCAAAATCTCCTAAGCCTTCGCTTGTTTTTTCAATGTAAGTTTTTTGTTTGTTTTTGTTTTAAATGATTGTGTTGCATTTCTTTTTTAAAAGCAATCCTCTAACTAATAGAAAAAAGTAAATAGATCACAATATACACAGTAATTAGCATTTTGATGGTTATATCATAATAATGCATAATAAAACTACTACACTTTTTTTTTTTTTTTTTTAGTCTTTTGCTACATAATTTTTAGGTCTGTGCTCCACAGTTAATCTTTCAAAGGTTGATCTTTTCTATTACATCTGTCCCCACCTCCATAACCCCCTGCCCTGGGAAATAATAATACAAAGTTTGTTCTCTTTAGTCCATGGTTACAAAATAAGTACATTGATATGCTCTTTGATATATGTCTCCATATCATCTTTGAAATTACTATGCTATATGGAAGTGCACATAACTATTATTGAAGGGGAAGGGATCTAAGTGGCCACTTAGCCCCTGCATGCAGCTTTAAAACACAAGGAAATTCCCAAAAGGAAAAAGCTTCTTGAAAAATAGGAATGGAATGGACCCAGCCACACAAATGGAAAGACCCAGCCACACAAACCCTTAAAACCAATAAATGTACCGTTAATATTGCCTTCCTCAACATACATTAGCCCCCACAAATAACATTATTCACTTTTGCTGGTAGACTCCACCCTTCTATAAATTAGCCTCATCCAGTTCCAGCATGTACAGAAAAACAGTATCCACACCACATTCCTCATGAGTGCAGTGTAAGACCAACCTTTAATTCTGACCCCACAATTCACCATGAGAAAATACGACATCGTATGTTTTACTCATCTTGGCTGTTTTGTAATGTTGCTGAAGTCAGTTATGATTTTATCTTATTTCTTTAAGAAAGAACTTTTAAAGTTCAGAGGCCTATGAGCACTCTAAAAAAACTTAAGTCTAAAATATAGAATCTCGATTTGCTCTGGGGTGTTCCACTATGATTAAACTAAATTAGGAGGGAAGAGGTGGGGGACCCAGAGGCTACATTTTTTCCCTCCAGTGCACTTGAATTAGGCAGAATAAGGAACTGAAAATTCTTTCTTTTTCTCTTTCTCCCTTTCCTTCAAAAAACCATAAGGATAATGAGGAAAGGAACACTGATTTGAGCTCAATCTATTGCTTAAGGACAAAACACAAGCCTCCTTATTGAGTTAAAAATGAGTCTGAATAGCAGTTAGGCTCATGCACATAAAAATTACCACAGCTCCAGCAGTCCTTATTCAGATTAGATGAATTCTTTTTCTGATAGGAGATGAATACTGGCTTTGTTAAACGAGCCCATAATTAACAGACTTTTAACATCTAGAGTGAAAGTGTCTTAAAACGATGTTGCCATGAGAATATCAGACCTGTGGAGACAGAGTTATTAAAGTTACAGTTGCTGAGGGTAAACTTTACAAAATGGCTAGGGTGATTTGGGTGGTTGCCAGTCAAGTGAAAAGCTGACCAACAAGGTATCAAACCTTTTCATTATTAATGCTGATAGCTTTATCCTCTGGAGACCAGGGTTCAAGTTGTGGGAAATGGAATTAATTTGGTGGTCTTGTTCTAGTGCCAACTATTTTATACCATCAAAAAGCCACAGCACACTTTGGCAAGATTGGCGGTCTGTTCAGAAGTGCCAGGACTGAGACAGCAAGGGTTTTGAGGGGCAACATCAAAGTGAACATAGGAAGAAATTTGTGAAATAACTTGTATAACACCTGGCCTCCAGAAAAACTTGATCCTGCTTGGTTCTGAGTGTCCTCAAGTCCTATTGACTTCAGTATCAGGTGCGCAACACCTCTGAAGATCAAGCCATCCCACTGGCCTGAGTACAGACTGCAATCTATTTATCTACCTACATGTGGAATTGGCTTGATTAGGAAAGTGGTCAAGTTTTCGCTGCGCTTAGTTAACACAGACAAAACCTGTCTGTGTATGTATCCATCTCAGTATTTAGACCATGTTCATCATGGTATCTCGGGGTCTGTGCCTATCTCCTACCAGTGGTTTCAGCCATCACTTTTTTTTTTTTTAAAGTATCTAGTCTAATTTGTTTGAAAACAGAATTGACACCCTCCTTCCCTGTCCTTGGTTTGTCCAGACTACTGTGATAACATAAAAGATAGGTAAAGGGCAGGTCAGTCAAAGAATACATAATATAGTAAGATGGTTGTTCTTTCAGGTTCATATAGCAATCTGATTTCATTTGAGTCCCCAATTGATGTTTGTTTTTATTTAAAATGTCTGTGAGGGTAACTGTTCTGAATGTACCATCCAAGATAATAGCATTAACTGGCATGGCTGCAAAATCAATAATAGTATCAGAAATATACATCTACTGATTAAGAGTGACATAAAACAAATTTGTTAACTAAAACAGATGGAGTCAACAGTTTAAACATACACCATAAAGGTTTTAAACTCCATTCAGATTTCTTGTTTGTTTTAACTTTTAATAAATCATTTAAAAAAAAAAGTGCATATGAAAAATTGTGAAGAGGAAAGGAAAGGCAGCTCAGACGGTGCTTTTCTCCCTCCCAAAGGGGAGGGTAAAAAAACCAGTAGTAGACTTCACCCAGAGAAAGTAATTGAAAATGCTAATTTAGCGTCCATAGACTTAACTTTGAAGGACAGGTCTTTGTCATTTGGCTTCTTGAGAAATAGCAGAGCAAGAAATAAAAATAGATCATTGACCAGAAAATATTCCTTTCCAGTTGGGACGTTTAAAGCACCACAGTATTTGTTCGTTTTTAGTCCTATATAAAACAGCTATTTCAAAACTACCCCCAAAAGGAGACTAAATGACCAAGGTCAAGCACACAAGATTTTTTTTTTAATTGAAATATAATTTGCAAAAATATGGAAAACCAGATTCTTTCTTTGAGCTCGTAAAACAGTGACAAGGAATTGGAAACCTGGGCCTGATCATCCCGTCCCTTCCAAAATACTATGTAGGCATACTGAGGTCTTTAGTACATTGATCCTTGGTGGGGACATTTGGAGGCTGAGCCTAGAAATCAGGGGCATGAACCACGTTGCCTTGTGGCCCCTCTCTTAATCCTCCCTGCTTTTGATTATTTTTGTTCCTAGCATAAGTAATATGAAGGCAACGTGGGGATATCTGGGGACTGCATGGGCGCTCCATTGCCAGTCAGCATAAACGCACAAATTAATGCTGTAACAGTTTAAATTTCATTTTGAAGGAAACCGTGAAAAGACTCAGAATTTGGCTCAGAGGCTTCCATGCTGTTTGAGATTTGTTTTTTCTTGGGGGGAACATGGGGATGAAGTCAGATTCGCGTGTATCAATATTTTGTAATACTGTTGAATATTGTAGGGAATTATTGCATAATTCTGTAACACAGTTGAATATTGTAGAGATGCTCCAAACAACACTGTCCAGTTTCTTGATCTTACATTTCTTTTCGGTTTCTTTATTTAGCTCCAGGAAATGGACCATTAAAGTGCTGCCTTTCTCACTGTTCACATAGGTGCAGAGTACTCTCAGTACAGTGGAAGTGGGGTGGCTTCACTGTACACAGGTGACAAGATGTAGTAGACACCAGTAGTGGGGATCAACTCTTTCCTGTGTACTGTTCAGGCGTATTCTATATGAACTCCTTGTAGCTCACCATACAGAGAAATTTGAGGATTAGGTGGGGAGCCCAGCTTGTGCAATGGTGGACCCATGACTACAAGGATCTATTGGCCAATGCTTACATCCCTGAAGCTGTAGTTGCAGAAGGGGCTTAATTGCTGTTCTGCAACTCATAGGAGAGGATTCCTTACTCCATAGAAGTCTCAAGTGACCCATTGGGCCAGATTTTCAACTACTGTAAATCCTCATAGCTTTGTTGAAGTAAATGGAGCTTCAACAATGTGCACCAGCTGAGGATCTGGCGTATTTATACTAGCTGTGAGCGGGGATGAAGATATGGCAATTTGAAAATTAACTGGTGATATAGCTGAGTTTTGGTTGTGCCTTATGGCACTGTAGCATGGCGCACACAGAAGTATTTGGAAGACTTTCATTGATGCACCAGACATTGTGTAGAACATTTATTCGTGGCTCCTTACTTGATGGACAAACACAACTCTGAGCAGAAATGTGGAGGAAAACTGAGCATTGATGGAAGACACAAAAATAAGAAGCTACTAATTCGGGACTATCAGAGGTAATAATATCTAAACACCTTAACCTCAAACTCATTAGTCTCACATATCTCAATCAATATGGATTCTCTCAGAAATCAATTTTCACCCGCAAATATGATTGTTAAATAATTCACAAGTTACAGGCCTTCGGGCAGGAAGAGGTTAGAGACGCAGAAGGAAAATGGTGATCTCGACCTCAGATGCAATTTCAATTAAAAGAGGAGAGCATCAGTAAAATATAGTTTTATGTTCAAGGTGTCAGTCCGTTGTTTAAAAGGAGAAAAAAGAAAGGTTATAAATGTGCATGATATCCCTTTGCAGTGTGATATTTAAAAACTCTCATTTTTTTACACATTAACAGAAAAGATGCTATTACTTTTATCAGCAAAGAATATTTCATTTAAAACACTCATCCAGTAATGGTTGTGTCTTTACTTAGATTTTATTTTATTTTAGGTTTACTTTTGCTATCGACTGGTCTTCAGTTATACAATTAGTAAATTATGATGTATCATTTAAAGACAAAGGCAGCAGACAACTTTAGGGGATTTTATCAAATTCTATGAGTATTTATTTTTAACCAAATGATATAGAATTTATACTTGGATTTTTATGTTTGTTCTGTCATTTGCTTGGCCCTATTTGTATATTTTCATGCTAGGTATTGTCATAAGACATGCTAGCTTGGCTATGTGATACCCATAAAACAGTTGTACTGTGGATGGCTATAAAAAGCAAGAATGGGGGAAAATTCTTTCTGAGGGTAGTATAAGGGGCCTGATCTTTTCTGAAGTCCTGGTTCAATACCTACTGCAAATCAGTGGTAAGATTCCCATTAACTTAATGCAGTGGTCCCCAAACTTTTTACCTTGTGCCCCCGCTTACCCCTAGCCACACCCTTCTCTCTGCTCCCCTGGAGGGCTGGCCCAAGCCCTAGCCACAAACCCCCTGAACATTCCTTAGCACTCCGCTAAAGGGGTGTGTCCACAGATTGGGGACCTCTGGATTTAATGGGTCTTGGATCAGGCCCTAGTTACAGCTGTGTAAATTCAGAATAACTCCACTAAAGTCAATGTTGTTAAACTGGTATAGACCATTCAAATTCAGCCTCTGAATCCCCAGAATTTGTGGTTTAGTTCACAATTGCCAACTTTCACATGGTAAATAAGCACCCCAACTTTCACAATAAGCCAAAAATCAAGCTAATCCCATTTCTAAACAAGGCCAAAACAAGTCAATCTCTAAGAAACACAACGCTCTATGTGACTAGATCCACCCGGCATGCAGTCTGGGACTGTGGTTGTCCCACTGTGCACTCCTGACTTTCTGCCCACCTTGCCCCTGCTTACCCCCTCTCCCCCCCGCTTGCCCCTACTTGCTGGGAGCCGATCAAAAAAAAAAGAAGTAGTAACAAGCTACAGCAAGCAACAAGCCAAAAACTAGCCAAAAAGCAACTCACAATCCAATTTAAGCCCAAAACAAGCCCCATTTCTGCGTTTTTTTTTTTTTTTTTTTGGTGGGTTTGGCATGTCTGGCTTAGTTTATGTCCATGGATGCAAACTGTAGCTTTAGCAACATTTTAAAGTCATGATGTAATGCAAATTTATTTACTAACTTAATTCTGTACTAGACATCACTTAGAAGTAATTATAATGATACATTTTAATCTGCTGTTATCTGTATTCTCCCAGGGACTTTTCAATGGACATGATCTGGATAAATATCAAACATTCCAAATGCATTTGAACTCAGCCCAGGTCAGTAATGACCAAAAGATATTACTGTTGGAAGGCCTTCCTCCAGTGGCTTAGTTAATGAGCTGGTGATCTCATTCCATTTCTAAAGGCACTCACACACTCCACTGATGGATGTATAAGGACTTGAATAAATAGATTCTAAGTGAAAAGGCGTCCATGTAAAACACACAACTGGCACTTATTGGCCTTCTCTATAGACCTAACTACCTTCTGACCCCTAGAAGTGGTCCCTTTAGATCCAAGTTAAGACACTTTTGTGTGTGGGATATTGTGTGGTGTTACCTAGGCTGTAGTTCTGCGTAGGGTCTCATTCTCAGGGATCTCAGTTTAGCACCTTTCACCTGCAATAAACTTCCCCAACGGTGAAATAATGTTACTTTTTTTTTTTTAAATTAAAGGAAAGGGGGCTGTTCAGTCCATGGAGTAACATTAGGTATTGGCCTATGATGTCTTCCCCTTATGAGAAAAGTTCTGAGGAATTTAACAGAACCATTCTATCAAATGTAATACAGAATTAATTCCCTCCTATGGAATTCTATAGCAGTGGTTCTCAACCAGGGGCATGTGTACCCTTGTGGGTATGCAGAAGTCTTCCAGGGGGTACATTAACTCATTTAGCTCTTTGCCTAGTTTTACAACAGGCTACATAAAAAGCACTAGCAACATCAGTGCAAACTAAAATTTCATTCAGACAATGGCTTGTTTATAGTGCTCTATATACGAGACACTGAAATGTAACTACATTATCTATATTCCAATTGACTTATTTTATAATTACATGGTAAAAATGAGAAAGTAAACCATTTTTCAGTACTAGTGTGCTGTGACACTTTTGTATTTTATGTCTGATTTGTAAGCAGGTAGTTTTTAAGTGAGGTGAAACTTGGGGTACACAAGACATATCTTCAGCCTCACATGGAAGGGGTACTGTAGTCTTTAAAGTTTGAGGACCACTGTTCTATAGGATGAGTCAAAACACTGGAAGAAATTATATCATACATTCTCTATTAAAATCGATGACTTGATTAAAATGGGGGAAAAAATCAAGTTACTATTGTTTCATCTCAATCAAATTGTATAACTCTTTTCCTAAGAGTTATAACAGAGGTAATGGGATTCTAATTTTCATGGCAGTGGATAGTGGTTGCATTGTGGCCAGAAGTGAAATGTGGCACATTATTGAGAAGTAGTATAATATTAAGGGGTAAACTAGTGATTCATTTGCTCCATTATGACAGCGAGGGCGACTGATACCCTTCTCTCAGACAGATTTGGACAAGTGGGAAGTTATTCTTGTGCTTAGGACCCTTGTGTTCCCCCCTCCCCCCAAAAAAAAGAAAGGGAGGGGGAAATATTTGCATTATGCTGAAACAGAACAATAGCCAGCCTTATTTAATATGATAAGTTGTAGAATTCAGTCAAAATTGGTTAAAGTAACACACACACACACTGCTTTTCTAAATCTGGGTCTGGGTTGAATGAACTTTCTTTTAAAAAAATATATTGTGAAATGTGATTAGTGCCAAATGTCTGTGAAATTTATTGTACTATTAAAATCCTATTGGGTCTTTGTTTATGAAATGTATTTTCCTGTATTTGAGGTTTAGGAAGGCTTGATAATGAGGCTCTGAAGATTCATGGCCCCTTTTCTGCCGCTTAATTTAGGCTCTATATCAAATATGTAAAATAATATTATATCTTCCTGCAGCCTCAGTGTGTGTGATACATTTTTGTATTATTTCCTTGCCAATGTTATTTCTTTTATAAATGCAGAGCTGGTAAATAGTGACAAACTGACAAGAGCTTAGCTTTCTGTTATTTTCTAGGCCAGAAGGAGTAAATATGGAAGGTATTCCTGTCACTTTTCCATAACTTTTGGTTAGGGGGTTCATACGCCCATGCACACACTCATACATGCTCACAGACCCACATAAGAACGGGCATACTGGGACAGAGCAATGGTCCATCTATCCCACTGGCCTGTCTTCTGCCAGATACTTCCAAGGGAATGAACAGAACAGGGCAATCATCAGGCAGTCCATCCCCTGTTGTCCAGTCCCAGCATCTGGTAGTCTGAGGGTTAAGGACACCCAGAGCATGGGGTTGAATACCTGACCAGCTTGGCTAATAGCCACTGAGGGACCTATTGTCCATGGGTTTCTCCTGTTCTTTTTTAAATCAAGTTGTACTTTTGATCTTCACAACAATCCCTGGCAGCGAGTTCCATTGGTTGACCACGTATTGTGTGAAGAAATAGTTCCTTTTGTTTGTTTTAAACGTGCTCCTATTAATTGCATTGGGTGACCCCTGCATTTGTGTTTTGGGAAGGGCTAAATAACTTATTCCTTATTTCTCCACACCGTTCATGATGTTATAGACTTCTGTCCTATCACCCCTGCCCCTCCCTTAGTTGTCTCTTTTCTAAGATGAACAGTCCCAGCCTTTTTAACCTCTCCTCATATGGCAGCCGTTCCGTCCCTGTAATCTGGACCTTTTCCATTTCTAATACTCCCTTTTTTGAGATGGGGCAACCAGAACTGCACTCAGTATTCAAGGTGTGAGCGTACCATGGATTTATATAGTGGCATTGTGACATTTTCTGTTTTATTATCTCTCCCTTTCCTGATTGTTCCTAATATTGTTAGCTTATTTGACTGCGACTGCACATTGAGCGGATGTTTTCAGAGAACGATCCACAGTGACTCCAAGATCTTTGAGTGGTAACAGCTAATTTAGACCCCATCATTTTTATATGTGTAGTTGGGATTATGTTTTCCAATGTGCATTACTTGCACTTATCAACCTTGAATTTTATCTGTCATTTTGTTGCCCAGTTTTGTGAGATCCCTTTGTAACTCTTTGCAGTCTGCTTTGAAATTCCTTATCTTGAGTAATTTTGTATCCTCTGCAAACTTTGCCACCTCACTGTTTTTCCAAATCATTTATGAATATGTTGAATAGGACTGGTCCCAGTACAGTTCCCTGGGGGATGCCACTATTTCCCTCTCTCCATTCTGAAAAATGACCATTTATTCCTACCCTTTGTTTCCCATCTTTTTACTAGTTACGGATCCATGAGAGGACCTTTCCTCTTATCCCAAGACTGCTTACTTTGCTCAAGAGCCTTTGGTGAGGGACCTTGTCAAAGGCTCTCTGAAAGTCCAAGTACATTATATTCACCGGCTCACCCGTGTCCACGTATTTGTTGACCGCCTTCAAGAATTCTAGTAGATTGAGGCCTGGTTTCCTTTTACAAAAACCATGTTGACTCTTCACCAACAAATCGTGATAATCTATGTGTGTGATAATTCTGTTCTTTATGATAGTTTCAACCAATTTGCCAGGTACTGAAGTTAGGCTCACTGGCCTGTAGTTTCATGGATCGTCTCTGGAGCCTTTTTAAAAATTGGTGTCATGTTAGCTATCCTCCAGTCATCTGGTACAGAAGCTGATTTAAGTGATATGTTACATATCATAATTAGTAGCTCTGCAATTTCATATTTGAGTTCCTTCAGAACTTAGGTTAATTAGGTGAATACAATCTGGTCCATAAGCATATGCACATACATATGTACACTAATGTATGCTTAATTCTTGATCAGGCATGGGCAATGGAAGAACATCCAATGAAAGCAGTGAGGGAGATTTTCAAGAGCACAAATGTGAGTTAAGTGACCAAGTGCCCTTTGTGCCTTTGAAAAATCTCCACCCTTCATGTTAGAACACTTTAAAATAAATTCTCCCTTATGAAAACAGTATGGGTGTTTCACCACAAAGTTCCAAAAAGTAGTAGTGACACAATTGTAGTACTGGAAGCATTAGTGAACAATACTCTAGTATTTATTTGTGTAAGGGCTGCTTGCTGTGATCAATTTGTGGTAATGGTTGTGAAGATCATGATGAGTTACCTTGATCTTTACAGAGTTGATCGAACCTCAGACAAGGGCTTGATCCAGCAAGTCACTGAGCACCTCCTGGGAGGTGCTGAGCTCCCTCAACTCTTAGTGAAGGATCAGACTCCTAATGATTTCAGTCTTTTGCAATGACATTGTGCGTCCCTTCAAGGGAAATCCTAAGATGTGTGATTTATGGGAATACCTAATATTGCTCATTTCCATGATTTAACTAGAACCTTTTATTCCTGTCTCATCTGAATACAGTGTAGTATTTTCTTCTTAATGCCTAATTCTGCCCTCAGATACCCTAGTCAGTGGGAGCTTTACACAGGTATCTGAGGGCAGAGTTGGGCCTTTAGTCTGGAAATATCTTTTGATATTGACTCAGAAAAATGACTATCTCCTGAAAACAGGGTGGAGGATAGTTTTCTGGAATGAGGAAGAGGAGAGAGAATGAGGGGGAAAATATTCACCTTTATTGTAGAACATTTTTTAAAGCTCTAAGACAATGGCATTAGCCTAGATTTACACTGGTGTAACTGAAATCAGAATCCTGCCCCATGGTCTATGTGAAATCTGATAAATCAGTCATTGCCCAAATGAGAATTGAAAAATCAAAGGCCTGATTCGCCTGTTGCTCACACTGGTATAAACCAAGAGTAATCCTGTTGAAGTCTGTGGAATTACCTGGATTAAACCAGTCTAATTCTGGTTTTCTAATCAAGTCCAAGTTCTTTGGAAGTAGAAACTGCCATTCTCAGACATTTTGGTTACATAGTGCTGGTTAAGATGTGACCTATGGCATTATCAATCTCTGATGTCTCCAATAAAAACTTCTCTAAAAATTAAACATCAATATAGAACTGCTACACAACAGTGTATGTTCCTTTGGTGTCTTCCAATCCCCCTTTGCGTCAACATTCAGTATAGTTAAGAAAATAAATCTTTGGGGGTTGGCTTTCTTTTTCAGAAGTGTCCTGGGAAGTCAAGAGAACAAAGCCTTGTTAATTGTTCTTTATTCAAGATGCATAGCCTAATGTTATAATACTCAAACAATATTCGTTAGGCAAAACAATTGCAATAATTATCTTATACAAAGTCAGATAGGGTAATTTCTTTTAAAATGAGGAAACTCTCCAGAGAAGGTTCTGCTCCAGTTTTGTTTTTGTTTATTTTTGGCCAAATGGTTTTAGATAGCAATTACTGAAGTGTCAATGACCTCTTGGTTCAACTGAATTAGAAAACTTAAATGAAGTTTAACCAATATTGGTCTTTGCTATCTTTAAGACAGAGGAAATTGGAGGCTGAAAAGATACTGTTAAAAAATCACCAGTAGTAGCTTCGCTTTGAAGCTGTGTATAAATCAGGGTGGTGCTGAGTCCTTCACACAGTCACCTTAAATTTGCAGGGACATTTTGTCCTTGGACATCCTTAAGAAATGTTCTCATTGTATGCTGGATGTTTTTGTTTCCTTTGTGTATGGTTGGTTTCTGTATGTATCTTTCAGATTGATATAATAAAGGTGGTTTGCTGATGTAGAGAAAGTCCAGCCAGCAACCTCAATACCTTTTAATTCTTCTGCTGCTACACTACCTGTATGCTACTACCAGGCTGAATCCAGGATCCTGTGTCTATGTGGCATGTTCTTTCTTGCAGGCACAGATGAAGGATATGTACAGTAGTTGGAATAGCTGGAAAGGCCCAGAGAAGGAGAGCAGTCAACGGGAGCAGAGGGAAACCTTCCCATAGTTGGGACCCTCCTTCCAGATGATGTTGGGGTATCCTCTCGCACTGAGGTTACTTCTACCGGGGAGGGAACTCAGTCATTAGGAAAAGGCAGGTGTTAGTAATGGGAGATTCAGTCATTAGAAACATAGATAGCTGGGTTTGTGATGACCGAGAGAACCATATGGTGACTTGCCTGCCTAGTGCGAAGGTTGCGGATCTCTTGAGGCATCTAGATAGACTTATGTGTAGTGCTGGGGAGGAGCCCGTGATTGTGGTACATGTAGGTACCAATGACATAGGGAAGGGTAGGAGAGATGTCTTGTAAGCCAAATTTACGCTGCTAGGAAAGAGACTGAAATCCAGGACCTCTATGGTGGCATTCTCAGAAATGCTTTCAGTTCAAACTTGCAGGGCCAGGTAGGCAGGCAGAGCTTCAGAGTCTCAATGCGTGGATGAGACGATGGTGTAGAGAGGAGGGGTTTAGATTTATTAGGAACTGGGGGAAACTTTTGGGATAGGGGGAGTCTATACAGGAAGGATGCGCTCCACCTAAACCAAAGTGGATCCAGACTGCTGGCACTTAACGTTAAAAAGGTTGCAGAGCAGTTTTTAAACTAAGAGATGGGGAAAGCCGATTGCTGCAAAGGCGTACGTGGATTGGACAGAGACTTCTCTTAGAGGAGAGTGTATTGATAGAAATTCTCTAGGTTTTAGTCAGGAGGAGAGGATGGAAGAGGATAAAGTATGGGCCAGATCAGACGAGAAACATTCACATAAAGAATCTGACACATCAGAAAAGGGCAGACGAATAAACAGTGCCAAGTTTTTAAAGTGCTTGTACACAAATGCTAGAAGTCTAAATAATAAGATGGGTGAACTAATGTTAAAGGAGGATATTGATATAATAGGCATCATAGAAACCTGGTGGAGTGAGGACAATCAGTGGGACACAATCATTCCTGGGTACAAAATATATTGGAAGGACAGAGCAAGTCGTGGGGGGAGGGGGAGAGTGGCCCTATATGTGAAAGAACATGTACAATCAAATGAAATAAAAATCTTAAATGAATCCACATGTTCCATAGAATCTCTATGGATAGTAATTCCATACTCTAATAAGAATATAACAGTAGGGATCTATTATCGACTACCTGACCAGGACAGTGATAGTGACGATGAAATGCTAAGGGAGATTAGAGAGGCTATCAAAATAAAGAACTCAATAATAGTGGGGGATTTCAATTATCCCCATATTGACTGGGTACATGTCACTTCAGGACAAAATGCAGAGACAGAATTTCTTGAGACTTTAAATGACTGCTTCTTGGAGCAGCTGGTACAGGAACCCACAAGGGGAGAGGCAACTCTCGATCTAGTCCTGAGTGGAGTGCAGGATCTGGTCCAAGAGGGTCCACTTGGAAATAGTGACCATAATATAATACATTTAACATTCCTGTGGTGGGAAGAACACCTCAACAGCCCAATACTGTGGCATTTAATTTCAGAAAGTGGAACTATGCAAAAATGAGGAGGTTAGTTAAACAGAAATTAAAAGGTACAGTGACTAGACTGAAATCCCTGCAAGCTGCATGGACACTTTTCAAAGACATTATAATAGAGGCTCAACTTAAATGTATATCCCAAATTAAAAAACACAATAAAAGAACTAAAAAAGAGCCACCGTGGCTTAACAACCATGTAAAAGAAGCAGTGAGAGATAAAAAGGCATCTTTTAAAAAGTGGAAGTCAAATCCTAGTGAGGTAAATAGAAAGGAGCATAAATACTGCCAAATTAAATGTAAAAATGTAATATGAAAAGCCAAACAGGAGTTTGAAGAACAGCTAGCCAAAAACTCCAAACGTAATAACAAAATGTTTTTTAAGTACATCAGAAGCAGGAAGCCTGCTTAATAACCAGTGGGGCCCCTGGACGATCGAGATACAAAAGGAGCACTTAAAGACGATAAAGTCATTGCAGAGAAACTAAATGAATTCTTCGCTTCAGTCTTCATGGCTGAGGATGTTAGGGAGACTCCCGAACCTGAGCTGTCTTTTGTAGGTGACAAATCTGAGGAATTGTCACAGATTGAAGTGTTAATAGAGGAGGTTTTGGAATTAATTGAGAAACTTAACAGTAACAAGTCACCGGGACCAGATGGCATTCACCTAAGAGTTTTGAAAGAACTCAAATGTGAAATTGCGGAACTATTAGCTATGGTTTGTAACCTGTCCTTTAAATCCGCTTCTGTACCCAATGACTGGAAGATAGCTAATGTAACGCCAATATTTAAAAAGGGCTCTAGAGGTGATCCTGGCAATTACAGACCAGTAAGTCTAACGTCAGTACCGGGCAAATTAGTTGAAACAATAGTAAAGAATAAAATTGTCAGACACATAGAAGAACATAAATTGTTGGGCAAAAGTCAACATGGTTTCTGTAAAGGGAGATCATGTCTTACTAATCTATTAGAGTTCTTTGAGGGGGGTCAACAAACATGTGGACAAAGGGGATCCAGTGGACATAGTGTACTTAGATTTCCAGAAAGCCTTTGACAAGGTCCCTCACCAAAGGTTCTTACGTAAATTAAGTTGTCATGGGATAAGAGGGAAGATCCTTTCATGGACTGAGAACTGGTTAAAAGACAGGGAACAAAGGGTAGGAATAAATGGTAAATTTTCAGAATGGAGAGGGTAACTAGTGTTGTTCCCCAAGGGTCAGTCCTAGGACCAGTCCTGTTCAACTTATTCATAAATGATCTGGAGAAAGGGGTAAACAGTGAGGTGGTAAAGTTTGCAGGTGATACTAAACTGCTCAAGATAGGTAAGACCAAAGCAGACTGTGAAGAACTTCAAAAAGATCTCACAAAACTTAAGTGATTGGGCAACAAAATGGCAAATGAAATTTAATGTGGATAAATGTAAAGTAATGCACATTGGAGAAAATAGCCCCAACTATACGTACCATATGATGGAGGCTAATTTAGCTACAACTAATCAGGAGAAAGATCTTGGAGTCATCGTGGATAGGTCTCTGAAGACATCCACGCAGTGTGCAGCGGCAGTCAAAAAAGCAAACAGGATGTTAGGAATCATTAAAAAAGGGACAGAGAATAAGACAGAGAATATCTTATTGCCCTTATATAAATCCATGGTACGCCCACATATTGAATACTGCATACAGATGTAGTCCCTCATCTCAAAAAAGATATACTAGCATTAGAAAAGGTTCAGAAAAGGGCAACTAAAATGATTTGGGGTTTGGAATGGGTCCCATATGAGGAGAGATTAAAGAGGCTAGGACTTTTCAGCTTGGAAAAGAAGAGACTAAGCGGGGATATGATAGAAGTATATAAAATCATGAGTGGTGTGGAGAAAGTGAATAAGGAAAAGTTATTTACTTGTTCCCGTAATATAAGAACTAGGGGCCACCAAATGAAATTAATGGGTAGCAGGTTTAAAACAAATAAAAGGAAGTTCTTCTTCACTCAGCGCACAGTCAACCTGTGGAACTCCTTGCCTGAGGAGGTTGTGAAGGCTAGGACTATAACAGGGTTTAAAAGAGAACCTCCATGAATTTATCCAGTTAAGTCCATTAATGGCTATTAGCCAGGATGGGTAAGGAATGGTGTCCCTAGCCTCTGTTGTCAGAGGGTGGAGATGGATGGCAGGAGAGAGAACATTTGATCATTACCTGTTAGGTTCACTCCCTCTGGGGCACTTGGCATTGGCCACTGTCAGCAGACAGGGTACGGGGCTGGATGGACCTTTGGTCTGACCCACTATGGCCATTCTTATGTTCTTAATAATTTGCAGAAGTAAAATAGCAGTTTTTAGTGGACATTTTGATAGTCCCAGTTTTTGATTGATTTCTATTTCCTAGCAAGTCAAGTTTCTTCTTGTTGGGACCCTCCAGTGTGATTTCCACACCAGACCAAAAACACTGTAAGATTAAGTCCATATTAGAGTGACACTGCATTGATCTTTCTCATTTCATTACCCTAAATTAGTATAGGCGACAATTTAAAAATACAATTCTAGAATTCTTATGGACAAGAGCATGATCCATGACTGTTTCTTTCCCATTCCAGTCATGAGACAGTAGACTAAATTTATGCTTTTGACAAAATACCAATTTATTGACATTTGGGTTGTAAAAGATTTTTAATGTTTGAAAGGGACACTTGATAAAGAAATTAGGTCACAGAAATAGAAGAAAGGATTAATAGCCCAGTCCTATAACACTCCCTTTTCCCTTCCCCCCTCACTCCTTAAATGAATAATCTTTACCCACAAAAATGGCCCCTCTGAAGTCCTTGGCACTTCTTGTGTGAGTAAGGACTACTCATGCCAGTAAAGGTTTTCAAGACTAGGATCTATAATTTAATGTGGAATCATTTCCTGACAGACCATTGGTTTTTTTTTTTTTTACTGTTTCTCTTTGCTCACTAATTTTATGGGTTCTTTTTTTCTGCCAAAAAATGGTTGTTGCATCATTAATGATGGAGATTATTATTGCTTTTAATATTTGAATTATATCTGAAAAAGCATGAAGATTTATCCATTTCCCTAGGAGCATTTAAAGTAAGACATAAAAGAACCTTTGAGTTATACTTTATATAATTTTAAAATAATTTTGGCCTGTTTTCCCTCCTGGCAAGCGAAGTCTTTAACCTATGGAACTTCGATTTGCAGTGACTTTCAAAGGCAATAGTATTACATCAGTGATCCTGAAATGGTAAGGTCAAAAATACACAAAAAGTGGTTAAGGGATCAAATGATTATAGTAGAGCAAATAGAAAAATAAATGCCCCAAATACTAAGAGCCATATCCTGCTTGCCTTGCCCAAACAAATTGTCCCACTGTAGCCTATTCAGATCTCATTTACACGAGTGAAAATCCAGAAAAATCCCAAAGAAATCACCAGTTTAACTGAGATTAGAATGTAGTTGAGACAAAATTACTTACATGTGAATAAAGCAAGCAGGATTTTGCCCTAAAGATACATTAAATGTGAATGCATGGAGGAGGAAAATGAAAACATTAGGCCGAATTCTGCTGTCAATTTATATTGATGCAGCCCTATTGAAATCAACTAAGAGCAGAATTTGACTGAAGGTTGGCACAGACTAATGTCTGTATTTCCCACATTTAAAATTGTTACATTTGAAACAATGAAATAGTAGCATGTGGCAGACAAAAAAATCTGTTTCCATGAAAAATCCAGCCAACCTTTGAAACTTTTCTTTTTTGTCTTACAAGAAAAAAAGGAGTGGGGAATGGTTGTTGGTGGTGGGGTTATATAAATGAGAGCAGGTGCGGTCGTGCAGAGGTAACTATTCAGCATATGTAAGTGCAGTTGGAAAATCATTGTCTTGCAGAGAATACTCGAAATTGGTCCCTAATGGCCTTGGTTTTTGTCATATGGTCTTGATTATCAGCTAAAATTGCATTGCCAATGCCTTTAGTGTGAATGAGATGGATGAATAATTATTACGTGCATTGAATACCTTTCCGCAAGGAGGAACCAGGACGTCGCTTGGTCACCGTAGCTACCATTTCATCCTGCTGTCAGGACGACTATAAGCGGCCAATTCATCACTTCCTTATTTCTTTCTTCTTTTTTTTTTTTAAATATGTAACATACACACATAACAGTGCAAAGAATGGGCAATGTAAAATTCAAAATTATGAGGAATAACTGCAAGACACAATTGTCTCTGAGATTACAAATTAAAGGGAGACGCACCCATGGTGCCTTATCCTGTTTCTGACGGCTTTACCTTGTCTTCTTATGCTTATAATCCCCTGTGAATGTTATAGGAGTTAAAGAATTTCTAGCATTAAAGGAGGCACACACAGGATAGCAAAAAGAAGTGTGTATACTGACTAGTAGGATACCTTTCAGCTATGAATTACTCTCCTTATGCCTCTTAAAAGGGGTACCATGCCCCATCTCACTTCCCTCTGCATTCATTTTGCTCCGTTATGCATTAACCAATATAATAACTGAAGGTTCCAGTAATGAGGTTAACAAAAATCTTCTTGCCAGCACTAAGAATAATTCTCACTGGTATTCAAGAGTTCATCCCATCCCCCACAGAAGGAAAATGTGCTTGCAGGATCAGAAATGATAAGGTTCAGAACCACTCTAAGATCCATGACCATGACCACACTGCTCATTCATCACTGGCATATTTATTGTAAATCATGGCCTTGTGTGACTGCTGCTTACCCTCTATGCAATCCTTTGCAATCCTAGCAATTAATGATGAGGGCCACTAGCTCCTAAACAGGGTACTTTGAACTTCGTTGCAAACACAAATAAACACAACAAATTGCACTTCCTCTTGGAGCATTCTGAGTATCTGATCAGAACAATTATGTGTGGAGAGAGAGAGAGAGAGAGAGAGGGCACAAGCTTCTTAGAGCAAGATTTTCAGTGTCTGAAGATGTCCTGATTAATTGCTTGATGTCACTTGCCACTAAACCCTAATGAGGTGCCTAAAAAACAGTTTTGATTAAATAATCACCCAATCACCCCAACTATTCAGGTCTACTGATTATTTTTAACCAGCTGTTTTAACTGTGGGTACCCATACTGGAACTGAAGAAAATATAAATAAATGTAAAAACATGCATTGTATAGTTCTAAATGTAAAGGAAAGAACTAAAGGTCGGAAAAATATATTACGAAAATGCTTTATCTGTCTCTCCAGTCACAATTTTAGCACAGTTTATAAAAATTTCTCTAAATACATTATACTCATGAATAAATTAATCCTTGCTGTAATTTACCCTGGAAGTTATACCCATTTTACATAAGAGAAGCTGTCAGTGACAGAACAGAATGCAGGAGTCCTGATTCTCACCTCCCCGTCATAACTACTAAACACTGCCTATACAGATTAAACATGTAGTACCAAATTCATCCTTGATGTAAAACCATTTACCAGTGGCACTCCATCAGAGAAGAATTTGGCCCTTGCAGAGTCAGCCAGAACAATACTGTAGATATACACCCAATATAACAAGGATATTAGTATATTTCAGGATCCTATTGATATCAAAAACCATGACATGAAACTTGAGTACTTTATGATGTTCGTCTCCTTTTAACTTTCATTTCTAATTGAGAAAACTAAATTGATTGCATAATATGAGTCCCGACTGAGCTTTTTAAAAAAAACCCAAAAGCTCAAAATGGCTCAGCCAAGTGGCTGAAATGTTATCACAAGCCAGTGAGATCAATAATCTTAAAAAAAAGAAAAGTTTTTAAATGACAGTTTAAAATTGGGAAATTTAAATATATATCACCACATTCAGTTCCATTGTGTATTGCATAAAATGCAATGGCTGTATGTTTTTACGCAGTCCAGAAAGTGATTTATTAGTAACACTGAATTTGTGTTTATGTTCCAGACTGTAAACTACATTTATAGCAATATATCTGTATTAAGATATTAATGCTAGAAGTGCTACCTAAGCTTCACTTTACGAATATAACTCAAAATGTAGTTTATAGTGCTATAAATAGTAACATCAGTATTGACACTTGCTGCATCATCTATGTCCCTGGAAAACTGTGACTGATACTAAATGAAAATTCAGGCAGCTGACAGTACATAAAGCATAACAGTGAATACCAACAATATTTCATGGCTCTCACTGTTGAGGCTCTCTTGTGTTCCGTGCTGAAGAAGATTTAAATTAAGGGTGACACTTCCAAATATTCCTATTTACAAAAATGGTTTGGATTATTAGATGGTATAGTGTTACTGGCCTGTAATTTCATGTTAACTTTGTGTATAAGTACAGTACATGACATTACGCAGTATAATGCACATTGTTTGCTATTTGTTAGGGATTGTTCATGAATGACACACTTGTGACTTTACTACTCACTTGGTCCTGTACTGCAAGGTGTAGAAGAGTCCCTTGCATGGTGCTCCTAAGCTCTCTCAACTCCCACTGATTTCAGTGGGAGTGTAGGACACTCAATACATTTCAAGATATAAGAAGTGAGGAACTGAGCCCTTAATTTACTATTGAGTTATCTGGTTATCCCTAACTCAAATGTATTCTTTGCCTACCAATGTATATTCTCATTCTCTCTCTTACACAAACAAACATGCACAATATGATGGTGCTGTAAAAATTTATATTGGCTCTTGTTTGAGATGACCTGCATAACTCATTCATGTTTCCTTCTCTTGTGATTAATGTAGTCACCACAAACACAAGCAAATGGAAATTTCATAGCATCTTACATCATCACCATTTTCTCTAACACTCGTGAATTATGTAAATATTATTATACATATATAAACTGAGGCTCAGAGATGTTACGTGACTTTTCCAAAATCACCCCATCAAGTCAGTGACAGATTGGGGATTAGAACCCAGGATTGTCCAACCTTTGCTCTAACTAGGGATGACATTGAGCCAAATTCTGCCTTCGGATACTCTATTTTAAATCCCAGAGAGCGTCATGTCACCTGCATTATTCACTTATGGCCGCATCATTTATAGCTAATATGGTCATTCCAATATTGTCACTATGATAAAAACAGCACTGCAATTTTGTCATTGCTACATAGTTTGATATGTTAGTCTCTCTCTTCCTTTTTGTATTAGGAATACAAAGTATGAGAGAAAAAATGATATTCTTGATATGGGTGGATATTAGTGACCTCCACAAATGCAGAATAATGGTAGTTAACAGGACTACGTTAATGCAGACTAGATACTTTTTAGTTCATGCTAGCAAGGTCTAGCATGGAGCGGTTGTAGTGCAGCATTTTAGAGTACCTCACACCCCTGTAGCCCACAATATGGGGCCAAGTAGACAAGCCCAAAGATATCTTAATGCAGCACCGTTACACTCCTTTTTAACTCCTTGTCTTTATTTTCAAGCAAGAACTTTAATTTTCTGTGCCCTAAACCCCGCCCACCCTGTCCATGTTAGTAGCCCCATGATGGGACTGTTTGTGTGAGTTAATTGAGCAAGATTTGGTCCAGCATGTATTTGTTTGAGAGAGTTCTTTAACTGCATAATATTAAAGAATCTTTATATCATGCAGTGAAATTAAGATGTCAGTTGTTTCCAGAGGAATGAAGGTGAGAAGCCCATTACTGTGTTGCCTCCTTTTCCTGCTCTTTCTCGTCTTTTAATCTGTCAAGCTGCTGTCTGGACTGGAACACAGTTTGGCTGAGAGAGAAAGGACGTGGCTCAGGTAGGCCACTCTGTGTGAGAAAGATAATGAAGGTGGGTCTGAGCAGCCCAGGCCCAAGATTTATAAATGAGATTGGGGGTGGGATGGCAGTGGTTGTTCCCCATTATGGTAAGTCCTCATTGTGTAGTGCCTGCCCTGAAGAGTTTACAGTCTAATTATCTTTTCCTTTCCCACAAGATGCCTTTTGAGGAGTTTTAAAGAGATGGGTTCAACTTTATGAAGAGTGATAAACAGTGGTTCTTTTATGGCGGGGAAAGGTGGTTCAAGTCTCAGCTGAAATGGAGAAAGAGTTACGTAGAATGGTTTTCATTCTGAGAGGCTTCCCCTCTCTCCGCAGTATGGGCTGACATAGATGCTTTTGTTTTTTCCACAGTCTCTAGATTTGACTGACTGGGGCCCTGAAGACGTCATTTTTAGTGTAATGCTTTCTATTCTGAAATGTGCTTCCCACTTTGGTCAACCAGAGCCTGAGTTTGTTGACCTTCAGGGCCTGGTATAAGTTCTATCCCATCTCTCAGGCTTTTCCCTGAAGCAGTGATTGTAGGATGATATGTTCTCTTTGTTGTTTTTTACACTGATCAGTATAATCTATATGTTGTTGGAACAATAAGGTTGAAGTTAGTAGTTGGTGTCTTAGCTTTGTGCCTTTACCTACCCACAAAGGGACCCAATGCTTAGTAATGCACACCGTGGTATGGCTCATTGTTGGAGTATTGCATCTTCATTTTAGATTTCATTTCATATATCTTTTAAAACTATTTTAGGGCCTTTATGAAACATGTTGACAAAACAGTTCATAATCAGATGACAAGAAAAAGGCATGGGAAAGGCTAGGAACGCCCTTTCTTTATTCTTTTGACAATATTTATTAGATTTTTATTTCCTAACTATTTTTTTTTAATTGCCTGGGCTAATAACACACCTTTCCCTCCTCTTTCTCCTAAGAGCCTTTCAGCAGAAGTTTGTGGTCCAGTGTCTAATTTGAACTCTCATAATTTAGGAATATTAAAAAGCACATAGTTCAGCTGGTTAACCTAGCAGCCAGACTTGTGACTGGGTGATTAATATCCAGGTGATAAGGAGAGAAAGTGAAGCCAGGAAAGGCCAGAGGTAAAGACCTTTTTCACTATTATTATGTCACATCTCAGCTATTCATTCCTTCAAGTAATAGATGACTGGCAAAACTTGCATTGACTTTAGTGGGAGTAGATTAAGCCCCAAATGAACAGCTTTCTTACATGGCTGAAAGAGTGAGGACTCAGGTGTTAATTCACAAAAAAGATCATCACAGATGGAGAACGGGATGGCATGTGAAAGAATAGCTGGCTGAAATGCAGTAAGGGCCTAATCTTCTGGGTGCCATATGTTGACTTCAGTGGGAATTGAGGCCTTGCAGAACTGGGTCCTAATTTCTGCTGGAAGAATAGAGAGAGAGAGAGAGCTAGAAAGAAACCCCCCTTTTAACATGAAATCCCATATATATATATGCATAAAATATGAAATCATGAGGCCCCTATGCATGGATCTGGAGACCTGTTTTGTTCAGAATAAAAGGTGAATCTGAGAAAGATGGCATCGAGAAAGACAAAAGCATCCAAGGCAGCCCATCTGTAGTCTGACCATATGATAGACTTGGACAAATCTAAAGCTGCCAGCACAACTGCCCACAGAGTCTGCCAAGGAGCCAGATGCTAACTCTGCAAGGATATTTTCCAGAGTTTGGCATTGTGGGTCTTATGACTACCATCCAAGGAGGTGAGGAAGGGAAGTGGAACCATATAAACTTGTCACCTCACAGCATCAGCTTTTAACATTCATTTTGAGCTATATATTTCTATAGTTCTTGGGTGGAAGTAAAAAAAAATTTTTTTTTTTTTAAAACCTGAATCAAATACAAAATCTTAGTTTGTTTAAATGTAGGGTACATGACCATTTCTCTATTCAGCAAAAAGTCCACAGAGGCATTGGGTGAGTCCCTGTGATAAGAAGCCAGTGGCTTACTTTGAACTGAAGGTGTACGAAATAGAAAGTTAATTTTCTGAGATGTGATGGATAGATGCATTTTAGTGCTATAATATTTTTGTGAACTCTGATTAATTGGCATGTAGATATCTCCACTTAGGATAATGTTTACATGTTGAAATGTAATGAATATTAGTAAGATAAGTCCAAATGTATGTGTACAAGTTGAGGATTTGAATGCGAGCACACACTTGTGCATACAAAGCCTGACTTACATGCACAGATATGGCAATTGCACTCAAGCAATTCAGGCATGTGCAAAAGTTTATATGTAATTTAGTGTGAAGAACTGGGTCTGGTTGGCTATAGTGGTTAAATTTCCAGTGCCAGATCTTGTAAGTGAATGTTCCTGAGGGATGCGGTGCTCTCTCCACTAAGTGCTCAGCACCTCACAGGATTGAGCCTAAATCTCTTCTTGCAAAAAGGAGTGTACCTAGAGCATACAATAATTTTTCATAAGTTAATTTTGGTTAAGATTGTAGATGGGGGTAAATAAGGCATAAAGGGTCAGGCTCAAAAAGAGTCTTTCCAGGGGCATTCAACATGTACAGGGTCAGGTTCAAAGTGGGGTAGAATCTGTGCAAACTTCTACTCCCCCAAGTTTTTTCAGTGTAGGTGAGACTTGCAGGGTCAGCAACAGTTCTCCATTTCGAAGGGCTTATTTTCCCCACCAGACTTAGACTGAGAAATAATGTTGTTTTTTTCAATATGGAAAAATATCCATTGGGGCTAAGCTCTGAGACCCACCAAACTCATTTCACTTGTGAACGAAATACATTTTAATCAAGGCCAGCCAGGGGGCAGCAGGGGACAGGGAAGAAAAAAGTCCAGAGCATTAATCAACTCATGGCCCCAACCATTATTTTGTTATGGGTTTTGTTTGGGGGTCAGAGGAAAGAAAGGATCTGATGCTCAATAACTTGACCTGGGCTACTTGTGCCCACAGGGGAGGTACCCCTTCTCTCTTTATACCTGTGTACTGACTACTGGACCTTTGGTCCCTCCCCTTGTAAACAAGTGGTCAGGGAGTAGAAGGAGCCTTGGCACAGAGCAGCAGTAATTCACTACCTCCTGGAGTCCTGGAGCAAGATGGCAGCGGGGAGGGAATTTGTACTCAGAGGGGTGTGTCTGAGTCACAGCGCTCCCTGAGGCGATGCAGCTTACACACCATCCCTTGCTCAAAGCAGCGACTGAAGGCACTAACTAGCCAAACATTTTTTTAAAAAAGGAAGTTTGCCCTCTGCTGCTGCTGGGCACCCCAAAAGGGCATTGAAAATGATCTAAATTCATCATTTTCCTGGAGTGAAAGGTGTTTTAGCAGACCTTTTGAATGAATTCATTGCATTCTTACTGTGTGTGTGTGTGTGGGGGGGGGGGGGTTGTTTTTCCTTTCCTGCTAGTCTCCTTAAAATAGCAGTTGAAAGCAGCAGGCTGTGTAGCCTCAAACTGCTTCCTTTGCAGCAACTGCTCACATGTTCGATCTCCTTACTCAAGCCCCAAAAGTTACTGCCCCAGGTAAGAACTTTCTTCTTTCCCTAGGTGTGATGCAGATCGAGGAACTGAGACATTGGTTTTGATGGGCTTTGAGTGCCAGTCCCACTACATTGTAGAAACTCAAAGGGGGGTGGTGTGCCAAAAAAGAGGAATTGTACTGGTTTTGGCACCACTGGTTTGACTAGACCAACGACCAGAATAGTAATATCCTAAGCCACAGTAATTGAATCTCATTTGCTAGGATTGAAATATAGCAGCCGAAGCAGAGTTCCCTCTCTTGCTGTTTTTATGTGTCCCTGAGTCTAGAGTCATTTTTAAAATGTGAGTGATGCAATTTCTTGCATCTTTCATTTAATATGCTGCTTGGTAAACAGTGTTTTAGATTAGTATATTTGTAATTTAAATGAAGACAATACATCAAGTCAAGTCAAAGAAGAAGGAATGATTGATGCCTCTTTCAGTGTTATGCCCTGTTTTTGAAAGAAAGAAAGAGCGAAAGAAAGAAGAAAAGGGGTGGTGTGCGTGTTGGGGATCTAGCGGTAGGAAACAAGAAAGAAACGATCTTTCATGGGTAGAAATACACTATTTTAAAAACCGTCATCAGCCCTGATGGCTGAATCTGTTTTCTTCAAGCGCACTAATAAATTCTGCCTAATTCATTTTTTATTCTCTCTTGGGGTCTGCTTGGAGATTTGCCTCAACAAAGGAAGCATCATGTTACTTCTTTTAAATAATTGATGGCTCTCAGTCCAAGCCAGCTCGAAGGAAATTCTGAAAATAGGTACTTATTGAGTAAATACCCTGCCTTCCCCCCAGCCTCCCTCCCTTTTATTTATTTTTGCACTCTGGGTGACTGGCAATAGCCGATGATGTCATTGAAGCTTTGGAGATGCCCAGCACTTAGCAACTCTGTTTTCATTTATGTATTTATTTGTATTTAAGAAAAGGGGAAGCTGTTAATTATAAACTGTCTGAGGCAGCTAAGAGCTCTTAATAAATCATCAGCAACGTTACGCCATAATAACAACTAGAGCTGGACTTTAAGCTTGGGCTTGGAGCTGGCGTCCATAAAAACACAAGGGGAGGAGGGGTGAGTTGAAGGCACTCAGTCCCTATTCTGGCAGGGAAGCGAGTTATGTGGCCTTTTCAGATGAAACAGTGGGTTCCACCATCTTGGTTATTTACATTCCCGGAAGTGCTGTCACCTGGTAGCAGCATTATTTGCAGGAATTATGTCATTTTAGTGGCCAACATGGACTTTTTTGAGGCTCTGTGCTTTCATTTTTAAAGTATTGCCTTCTGCCTCTGTGAATGTCGCAAAAACATTATGGTCTCCACAGAACATTACTGGATGGCAAGAGGGGGTTCATTTTTTTTTGTAGGATACCTGCTGACACCCAGGATCCCCAGTTTCAGTATGACTGTTTCTTCTGTTTATACTGCACATATATATCGCTATATAAAATAAATAATAATTAGTGTATGGGGAAAAAGTCAGTCACCTGAACTTCCTGCTTTATTGGCGATCCAAGATCTAGAAAAGTTTATATTTGAACTCTGATTTTTAAGCTGTTTCAATTTATGCCCCATAAATGTCCTATGTTGCTGTGTTAGCCAAACGGAGAATCATAGAAATGTAGGGCTGGAAGGGACCACAAGAGGTCATCTAGTCCACCCCCTGCCCTGTGTTACACCATCCTGACACGTGGACAGATAGGGCAGAGTAACATGAAGAATCCCCAACCCCCAAGAGCTGAGTTCATCCTCTCTTCAGCACTCCCATCACCTGCCAAACCAGAGAGCAAGAGAATGGGCCTGAGAATAAAACTTGAGATCAAGATTTTAAAAAACAACAACAGTTTAAAGCAGGGCATCTAAATCTATGTTAAGATACCTAAAAAGTGTCCTGAGCATCCAGTAGTTCCCTTTGACTGTGTTTTGCCCACATAATATGGGGTGCATTCAGGTGATTGTGCATGAAAGAAATGCAGTGTATGAACCTGCACACATGTATAGATGACTGCACATGCAGTTTTGTGCATATGATTGCATTATTTAGAAACCCAGTTACATATTTGCTCCCATGCATGCAAATTCCACAGACGCAATTTAGAAATTCCCCAAATTGTTTCTATCTGTAAAAAGAGCAGGTGAAATATAAATCCAATAAGAAGAAAAGTTTTTTAAAAAGAGAAGGAGATGGTAGCTTACTTTGTATGTTAATACAGTCCTCCATAGAGGGAAATCAAAGAAATGCTGAAGGCACAGCATACTAAGTTATATCTATTAGTGTGTGCTTAACTTTATTGCCTGGGAGATTTTATTAAATGCAACGGCCAGGAAAACTGACCTCACTTTTTAGGGCTCGGGGGCGGGGGTAGTTGGCTCCCTGCTCATGTCATATAAATGAACAGAGCTGGCAATTTACTGATTTATTGATGAAACAAATGAAGGGGGGTGGGTGGGTGTGTGTGTGTGTGTGTGTGTGTGTGGGCGGGGGGCGTGTAATCCTGTAAGACATTGTTGCACTTGATATGGTAAGATGCTCCCCACAAGATCAGGAGAGATTAATGGACTAAAGAACCCCCATAACATCATGTAATATCATGCCATATAATAAATATCACACCATGAATTGATCACCGGTTTCTTTGATGGGTAGTCTACTAAGGTTATAAAGTGCTACTGTAAGCATTCTGTTTAGGAAAGGAAGTTAAAAGCCTCTCGAGGGTTCACAGAAAATGCTGATACTGAATGTAAAAATGGGCACATTTTAATCCTTGCGTTATTAATTATTACTCATGATTAATTATTTTTATTTTATTACTATACCAAATCCTTAGTCAACTCTCACGTTGAAGTGAATAAGAAATTCACCTAAGAACCTCTTGATTTGATGCATTCTCGTTATGTACCATCTATTGATTACTGGACATTATCATATGTGTTAAGTATACCATCTGGTAACATGCTGTCAAATTATGGCATGTATTTAGGTTGCAGGTATAACACAATTTCTTCCTGTACTATCTGATCTAAGTCCAAATGTAACACATGGGGGGAAGGGGCAACAGCAACAACAAAACCAACACACACAAAAGTTTCCCTAGATACAAATTGGAACTCGGAAGGTAGTTTACATGAGTTGAGTGTTCAGATTTGATGGACTGATGAGTAATTTAGGATTGGAATTTATTACTGAAGGTTCCCAGTAGAAAATCTTTTTATTCCCCCTCCCCACTTCAAAATGCATAAAGAAAGGTCTTCTTGAGTTTCCAGAAGAATCCTTTTTCAGAACATATAGCTCCTAATATACATAAAAGCAGTTTGCTTTGATCCTGACAATTAAACATTTATTTTTAAACTCAGACTGGGCTGCTATCCAGCAATGCTCTTTCCTTTGGATCATGCATTGGATCTAAAGTACCCAGTCAGCCTCAGTGCAGCAGGAAGTAGTTCAGAGTGAACTGCCTTGATGGGTGCTGCTGGTTTTCACCCCCCTTTCCCCTCCCCAATAGTTTTGAAATTCAAATTGAATGCAATTTTCAGCTCATTTGAGCCAGAATATTCTGTTGCAGAGCTTCAGTGGCTCTTAAATTCAAACTTGTAGGAGAAAACAGATATCATCTGTCACTAAGGGTAGGAAAGAGTCCTGCCCACATTTTATTCATGGGAACCAGGGCTGAACTGACTAATTCAAGCACTCCTGACTAAGTGGCAGGCACTGGCAAACTAATCAGCTAATCAATAAGGCTGGTTTTCTGCAGTTTGGTCTCTTCTGATCATTTTTTTTATTGCTTCCACCTGTTTAGTATTTATATTAAATGTCCCAGTGCAGTTCTAGCCAGAATGTGCAAATGTGTTTGCCTCTGACTACCTTTGCTTATTCCTTTCCTTATTCTCTTCAAAGAACTAAAAGAAAGTTTGACAGAGAAGGGATGACGAGGTCTCCAAATGAGGTTAAAGGATTTGGGTTAATTAAAAAACATGCTTCAGAACTGGTGCTAGTAAAAAATCAATATTAAAAAAGAAGAAAATGGGTTTTATATTTATTTATTTATAAACCATGCACACGTGTGGCTTGCACACCAGAGCAGCTTACTATACAAAATCTGCCTCATATTTTAACTCACAAGCCAAATATCTTTTGAGTCATATCATCCCATCCACTTATAAACTGGCATCAGCTACTTGAAATCAGTGGGGAATTCTGCTTAAAAAGCCATGGTGAAATAAGGCCCCCTATTTAGCCTTGCTGCTATACCTATTTGAAACACAAAGATCATCCCACAAATGGGATCAGATACTGGTTCCATTGAAAGTCAATGACAAAACCCTCTTTAATTTTAGTGTGAGCAGGATTGGACCCAAGATTAGGAAATTTATTTTTAAAAAGAAAAAATTACAAGCAAAGGGAATTTGGTAGGCATAAGGGGCAAAGCTAAACTACAGTCTGTGCTACCTGGAGGGGAAAGTGGAGGGAATTAAGCTAATACAGCTGCGTGATAGCAAGTTAATGCTGTTTTGAGCGATAGCAACTTGCTATTGGCAACAATCCACACCATGGCTTAACAAAATGTACATTACAAGGGATATATAGGAAACGGTGGAGAATTGTGTGGTCTTCAGGTCAGACTGCAAAGGATGGACACAAGATTGTGGCACATCTACTATTGTATATGCTATGGCCCTTGGTACGGTACTGAATCTGGCATCTCTGTGGCAGCACGGTGCTTTCCATCTTCCCCACTCCAGATTACTAAAAACAACTTCTTTTTTTTTTTCTCCTGACTGGATGGCATGATATGTATTCGTTTAGGGGCCAATCCTGCAAACACTTATGCATGTGATATATTCATCACAAGTTTATGCCACATATGTCGTCAACCTGTTCCATCACTGTTACATCTTATCACCCTTAAGCTATTTTTGGGTGAGGTATTCTTTTTCATGCACTAAGATGATGTAACCTGACCGAATAAAACACAACAAAATAAAGATGCACAATAACATTTTATGTGGTACAAACAAACAAAATATGAACGTGGTGGTAATTGCAAAATGATTTGTTCTGGTACCAGCGAGTCACTTTGCCCACCGGTGGCTCTTGTCATATGTAGACACTGAGCTGCAATACTGGTACTACAAGTCCTTAAAAAGGAACTTGATACTTCCAATGAGGTTCTAATGATGTATGTAAATCAGCTGCCACATCCACACTGTCACCACTTCAGCTGAAAAGAAGGGCAAATAACTTCCTCAGTAGCTGCTGGAACAGTCAGCTATGCTGTGATTGATACCCTACCCTCTTTTTTCCCTGGAAACTCAGCGTGTCAGCTCTTTCATGTACCCTTTCTCTTCCAAGAATATATCTTCCCATTCCTTCAAATTAATCTGGAGCTGGGCCCTCCCATCTGTCAGTTCATTTTTTTCTCCTTCAGGCCCATTAGTCTCCCTCACAAACTTTATTCAGATTCTGTTCTGTTCTATATAGGCTTTATACTGTGATCATCGCCATAGTATCTCAGTGCCATCCAGCAGATTATTAAGTAACGTGACTAACATTCATCACATGCTTTTTCTCTCATCTTCTCCCCAGGGGGAGAAGTGTGTATGGTGGACTGTTTTGTTCTGGATATATAAAATATGTGCTTGTTAAAGTAGGCAAAATCAAATCAATGCACCTTGCACTTAAAGCAGAAGATGGTGAGGTTTGTGATGGGGCTTAGTTCTTGTAAGAGTTCATTCCAGAAGTCTTGGACTGGCCCCTTGAGACAGCCCTGTCTCCTGCACCGACAAGATTTGCCCTTATTGCAGGAAGTTCCACAGTGCCAGAGGAGTGTAGTTGTTGACCATGGTCTTCATCACAGAGCTTTAGTCGATTTTTCTAGATATCCTGGGCCTGGGCTTTCAAACGCCTTGAAGATAAGGACCGAGACCTTGAACTTGATTTGGTATTCTATGAGAAGCCAATGTAGGGAGGAGAGGACAATTTGGAAGTGTCCGTGGTAGCCAGTGTGGCTGAGGAGATGGGCTGTAGCATTCTATACTAGATGGGCTTTCCTAAACATCGAAGGTTTCATGTGCATTGCTGTAGTCCAGTTTAAGGGTGATGAAGGTGTGAATAACTGAGGCCAGGTGGTTGTTTGCCTCTTTCCTGATCTTTTCACCCTTGCTGATTTGTGCAGTCTTTCTCACACATTGGAGAAAAAACCAGCTCCTTTTAGCTCAGATTTTAAGAACCAGATAAAAGCAATAAATAAATAAATAAAATAAAAGCTTATCTCCAGACAGAGAAAAAGACTCTGTGTATATGTGTCTGCAAAATGCTAGTATATTAATATGAAATTAGTAAATATTACTATCCTATCAAAGATATTTCACCAAAATTTGTCACTGAATCCTAACCCTCCAGTACAGATCTCAGTCGCTTCAGTTAGCGTTACATCCATTTATGCCATGGTAAACTTGCCCATTTTGTATAATCCATAACTGAGGTGATTATTGATAGTGGTTCATGCCCTCCTTACCTTTCTCTTGGTCTCCACTTCCATAGAAGCGTCTATTACTTAGGGCCTAATTTTATGATCTCAGTCAAGCAAAATTCCAGTTAATTTTCATGAACATGGACATCAGTGGGTGTTTTTCCTTGATGGAGGGTTGCTCAACTTGGTTCTTCCTTATTTTAAGTGTTTACATAAGAACATCACACCAGAAACTAAGTTAGCAGTCCTGCCTCTAGCCCTGATTCTGCAGCTTGTTCCCTGTGAGCAGATCTTTGTGCCCAGCAATGCCACATTACAGTCTGAGTTTCGCATGTGTAGAACAACTTGCCCAAATGGAGTGAAGTCAAAAAATCATTGATGTTTTGGGTGAGTTGTGGGGGTGGTACATGGTGACCCGGATATCTTGCTTGGTTATAATCTTCTAGTTAGATGTGGGAGATTCAGATGAAAAAGAAGATAAATGGGGAGGATTGATAGTGTTGAATATATAATATATATTTAAAACAAACTGTTTTCTTGTATTTTAATTTCACATTTACTGGGCTATCATTATGTATTTTAACATTTGCCATTGTTTGCTACCCCTCCAAAACTAAATTATCATAATTTGATGTTATATAGTCCACTGAGAAAGTTAATAGTGTTCTCAATGACGTTAATGATGACAAAACTGCCACTGATTTTAATACAAAGGATTAGTGGTGAAGGAGGAAAACCCCCAGAAAATGCCCCTTTAGCAAAAGCACCATCTGATTCTCAGATAACAGCCCTCATAAGCCAACTGTTTGCCAGAGTCACGTTTTGTTCCATCCTTCCACAAACCAGACTGGGACGACAAATTGTATCAACAAAGAGGCATGACATTAGCCTTGCGTATATTTTCAACAGCCTTCGTATTACCATGGCAACAATAGTTTTAATTATGGAGAGCCAAAATGATAACTTGTATATCAGATGTGGCTCAGTTTTCCCTGTGGACAAAACTCTGATTAGACATTTGAGAAAAGCTTTGTATCTTGGTTTTCCTCCCAGGCTGGATTTTATTATCTGCTTTAACAGACAGCTGTTTTGCTCATGGTATGAACTTAGTGAAGCTGTAGCAAGCTGAAGAGCTGCTGGACAGTGGCCCTTTAGTAGAGGAACTGATCCTTTTGTCTCAAAGGCAGTTTGGTATAGCAGTAGCTGGTGCATTTAAGAAGAGTCATCTCACTAAAGGGTTGCTTTTGGCTTCCCTTTCAACCACTGGGGATCTAGATATTTGGGAAAAGCCCTGTATGAAGTGATGTCTAATAATCATCCTTGGCAACAGTCAAGATGCTGCTGTGGGGACAAACAAGTAGTTCCGTTACTGGAGTAGACATGGAAATTCACAAATCAGAGCCACATTCAAATCAGGGCTATAAAGTGGAAATAAATTAAGTGTATAGGATGTGTGTCTGGGTGATGGCATGGGGGAGTCAGGAATGGTTTCCTTCACTGATGCAGTTCTTAGCTTACTCAGTTTTTAAGCCATGCCCTATACCGGAGATGATAGCTAACATGTACATAATCCAGAGATCTCGCATTGACCCCAATAGAGTAGTGCCCTGAATAGAATCTTGCTGGTTTCTTCATTTTTAAGATAGGCAGAAAAGATAATTAAATTGCCAGGTAGGTTAATGCTAATCACTACCTTCATTTTTTTTTAACCACTTGAGTAGATCTTTGACGTATTCATGAATTATTACTGGTAGACAGTGACACTTGGTGTTATAGTGGGATTGACTTTTCGTTGTGAACTTCCTCACAGTGGTAAGGAACGGAGAAGTCAATAAATCAATAGAAGAGAATCCCAAGCACCCTTTAACCTCATCTACAAATGGTTTGATAGACTGATATTTTCTTGTAAATTTACTGAGTGACGGCCTGATCCAGTGTGGTGCTGAGTGTCCCCACCTCTCCTCCTAGTAGTTGAGAAATGGAGTTCTCAACACCCACCAGAAGGCACTCAGCACCTTGCCAGATCACACCGTTAACTAGCCATACAGTTATTCAAATTCTAGTTTCTGAATCCAAGAGCATCAACAAACAAGTAGGCTGATATTTGGACTCAGTGAGTCTCTGATCTTCTCTTTTACTCTGTTGAAACAGATTTTAAAACGTAAAATTCCGTACAAGTATTTCACTAGTAGCTGAACTGTTTGTTTCGTTTGTACTTTGCTAAATTTAAGAAGACTTGCCTGTAAGATCTTGGAATTTCAGATAATTAATTAAGCATTTGTGTGAAAGGAAAGAGGGTTTTTTGTGGGGGAGGGTTACTGTTTGGTTTAATAAGATTTCACTATAAGAGTGGCATTGCAAGTCTGTCAGTCCCAGCTTTGCCGCATATGTGTAGCTCTGTGCTTTGAGACCCTTGAAATGTCTGTTTTTAGGACATCAGCAGGGGGCTAATGAAAAGGCTTTGTTGATTTTAACGAATTGCAAGCCACTGTAGCCAAAATAAATATAATCTGCTTTTTGGATTAGTTGTCACAGATGATTTTACCTACTAACAGTGATTAAAGGACCCTGGTGGACCAGAAGCATAGCCGTTCTCTGGTGACTCTTGGTAAAATAGCAATAAACAGAGTAAATAAAGACTTTGGGCATTAGTTATCTTTAATAAACAGTGACATTGCATATGATGTTTGGAGGTACTTCAAAGACCTGCATCGTGTACAGGAGTGTCAACCTTTCTAGCGTGTAGAGCACTGGTCACATTAGATGACTGAAAAGACTATCTGGCACAAATAAGACAACGTCCCCATGCTTCTTTTGTTAAATTATGAAGACTGAGAGTCACCCATCTAGAACTGCCAAACAAACTGAACACCTTGTGGAAACATTTGCCACTGATCCACTCTCAACCTGCAATGGACTGTAGGAATAAAGTTAAAAATTCCTGCAACTAGAGGGATTACAGCAGGAAAATGAAGGAAGTGTTAAGTACTTGTGTAATTACGTAACCTTCGAACCACTGTAATTCCATCCAGTTAATGAACAAGACCAATACTGTTTCCTTTCACCTTAGCGTTCATAAGCTGATGAAAAGAATTACTTGCCTCTGCCGACACCTTTTATCCCCTGTATTTCCCCAGAAATAGTAAGTGGGTGAGTTCTTTGATTCCATTAACATTTGCTGGGAGAAGCAGGGGTTATAGCTGAGGGTCTTCCAAAACCAATTCGTGTTAGCAGTGGCTCTTCCTCAAAGTACAGATGTAACCAAACTGGTGTAGCCATCATTCTCCTGTCCTCTCTTCTTACGATGAAAGTTTTAATAACACTGAGTGTTGGGTGTGTAACTAGGACTAATGGAATGAAATTGTGCAGGGAAATGTTTAGGCTGAATACTAGGAAGAACAGTGAGTCAAAGCAGTCAGTGGAATAGTCTCCCAAGGGAAGTGTTGGAAGCCCAGTCTCTTGGGAGTTTTACAATTAGACAGCAAAAAACAGAAGAATATGTCCTGTTGGGAACAATCCTACTACAGCAGGGAGATGGCCTGGATTATCTAATGGATCTTTCCATTTTAAACTTTTATGAATCTGTGTAGATTCTGTTGCTGTCCACAGCACCAGGGGATACTATTCTGATGAATGGAAAGAATGCTGCTAAAGATACCTTTGTATATGACAGGCAAGGAACCCATAACTCTTAAGGGATTAAAACACCCTAAGGGCTGGATACACATCTTCACTTTAGTTTTTCATAGCTTTTGTTTATTTGATTCAGTTTATGGCTATAGTTTTTTCATGCATAGAGCCAGATGCTCAGCTGGTGACTTCAGCTGATTTACTCCAGCTGGGGATCTGGCCCATATACTCTACATAAGCTTGAAATGTTTTGAGACTTCTTTCTTGCTCAGTGCCTTAAAAAGTGCATTAGAAACACATATTATTGCTTTATTTTCTTGATGAGATAATTTAAAAAAGTATGTTTTAGTTCAAACAGGAATTAATTCAGTGAAATCTTTTGGCCTGTGTCTTGCAGGAGATCAGATGAAATGGTTACAATGGTTCCTTCTGGCCTTTAGAATCTATGGAAAAAAATTATCTCATGATTAGACTTGTAGTGACACTCACCAAAGGCCTGATCCTTCAGTTGGTCTGAAGTCAATGGAAGTTTGGAAAGTTGCCTGATGGCAGAATTCAAGTCTTGACTGCACATCTTCTTTGTTAAAAATTAGGACTAACTCCAGCTCATCAGTTTTGCTAATAGCTGAAGAATCTATTAATTGTAATTAGTGAGTTTAAAAAAATAATTAACTTTGGTGTTCATTGCTATCTTTGGGCCAGATTCTAATGCCCTTACTCATTTTGGATACCATCTTATTCTACCGTTGAGTCCATCTTTGGTATAAAATGCTATTTGGCATGAGTAAAAGTATCAGAATCCGACCCTTTAATTGTTGAATAGCACAGTGGTAGAAGAGCTTTAGATAAATAGACAGACATTGCTTTGGGCAAAATCATTGGGCTAGATTGTTCCCAGTCCTGTGCAATGGAATATTAGTGCAGGGAGGGCACAAGGGCTTTCTCAGATTCCTTTGCTCAACCGTATTCTTAGTCCTTGTGCTTCTCAGTTTCAGGGGCCGTGACCCTCCTGATGCTGGGAATCTGAAAGGCTTTTTCTGTGTCAGTTATCTGAGCTGAGCTAGCACCTGGTGGAATACACGGTGCCCCCTGGGAAAGGGGGGAAAGCATTGTTTGCTGCTGGTGTGTGTATTCCTGGAGGCATAGTGGCACAATGTCTGCAGGATTGGCCACCAAAGCATCCCTTTCTATGGGTTGCGGCTTATAAACCATAATAGAGTTCTCAGTCTCTGGGTTTGGTTTGGTTTTTGTTTGATTTTTAGTTTACAAACAATTTTACCCTTACATAGAATTTATTTGGGACATGCCGGCATTACCCACCACAACTTGACATGCTGGCAGTGACACATACAACAGCACTCATTAAAATAAAAATTATACAGGTGCTCTGTGAGATTCCCACGGAAGTTTTATGTGGGAGATGCGTACATCAAATTGGAGTCTCATTATCCTACCAGCTACTGACAGGTGGGCAGGGTCTGTCTGGGCAAACACTTCAAGCTTCTTCCAATTCAAATGAAACCATGAGTGTGTGTGGTGGGCGAGGGAAGCATCCCCATTTTCCTCTGCTAGTGGCTGATCCTGTATTCATAGGTGGAATTTATGAAGAAACTCATTTACCGAAGTGCACTGTAGTGCCGAAGCAAAAACTTCATGGTAGAGAACTGCTGCAAGCCTGCATCACAATCATGCCAGTTTTCCAGAGCTCCAGACTGATTTTATTTTTTTGTTTGAAAGTTTAAAGAACAGAAAATAAAATCACAGTTTATTAAATGGACAAGAAAACCAACTTTTGGCTTGTTTTTGCCTTTTGAGCCACAGTCTGCATTAAAAAAAAAAAAGGGGGACTGTAGGGAAGTTGGAGCCCCCAACAGAAATTGTGACTGACTTAGGTAGAATTTCTTCTGGGGGAGATTGGCACCTCTGTGCCCAGCTAGCTCCACTGGCTGCTGTCGGAGGAAAGAGGGGCTGGACCATTTATAGAGAGAATGTATGATGGGGTAGTATGGATAAAGGTTTTACTGGAATGAGTTTCCAACAGCTACACTTATTACCAGTGGTGAAGCCATGAGTGAGTTAGGAAGGCCATCCCAGGCAAGTGCTGATAAAACCTTCATACTGCACCAAACCATATTGCATTCCACACAAGCCACACATCACCAGAAAAAAAATGATTTCAGGAATGTTTTGGATAGCTTGTTAAGGAATTATTGGGACAATTCTTTTGTATCCTTCACCTTTGAAATCCAGGCTCCCTTTGTTACCATGAATCCAACTGTACCGGGTGCAGAGGGACCCATATAAACCTTTAAAATAATCAAAACCACTTGTTTATAGCTAAAAATGACATTATTTTAAGGTAGGATATCTTGGGACCTTCTAGAGCGAGAAATGAATGCTGGGGACCTCACTGGAAAGCTGAGTATCTCTTTTTAAGCCTCTCATTTCTAGCCTGCATAGCTGTGAGATACAGTTATCTATCGATTTATTGTACTTGTATGTCCCACATTATAGTAGTATCTGAGCACCTCACAAGACCCCTTTGAGGTAGGAAAGTACAGTTACTGTTAGCTTAAATTGTCACTAGTCCAGGACTGAATATTGTCTGTTTCAGCTTCAGACCAGTGTAATTTTGGAGGGAAATTCAATATGCAGCTGAAAGAAGGGAACGTTTTCAGAGAAGGTTTACGTAAAATAATTATTATAATAATGGTGGCTGGTGAGCAATGCAGTGTCTTGGAATGTTAGACGCAATCCTGGTAGGAGATGGATTAGTGACACAGCAACTGAGACTGTCAAAAGTGCCTCATATGTTTTATAGATCACATGAATATCACCGTTATATATGTAGTCTCTTGATCGACTGAGTGCCAGATGATTGATTCTGAGCTATGTAGTCTCAAAAACTCTTAATACTTTTTTCTTAATGAAGGTCATGGGAAATCCAGGTAATGTTTGTGCTGATATTTTGTTGATCATTCAGATTAAACAAATGATAATAATGCACATATACTTATTCAAACCCTTCGCTGCAGAGCTGCAAATGGTACCCTAGCAATATTCTGAAGCATGCAAACAAAAAGAGAGAGAGAGAGATGCAGGGCAAAAAGCACAAGGGAAGATTTTTTTTTTAAAGGATAATTTTATGATAAGGCCATGTTTGAAGTGATGTCACCTTTTTTATTCTTTGAATTCAATTGCCTTTCTGAAGCTCGATATATGTATTCTCATGTGCAGCAAAAATGTTACATCAAAGGTTAATGTTTGAATCCAGGCTATTAAAAAAAAGAGGGAGATAGGGCATGGGGAGAAGGGAGAACCCTCAAATGACTAAAAGTTCTTAAAAGTAAGGTATAAAAGAAAATAACTGTCTTCCTCCCCTGACAAATAGTTCAAAAAGTAGCCAGCAGTTTGAATCTGGTCTGTCACATTGCATACAAATGAATATACTGTCACTATCAGTTTCCTTTGAAAGTTTGTGATCTTATCTTCTGTGGTAAAGGGCATGTGACACAATCAGGGCTCCTATTCTATTGAATGTAGTCAGAGTCCCGATCTATTAAAATAGTTGTGACTGATTTCTTCTCTTAATATTACCTTGCTACTATTTTTTTTCACTCCCCTTCAACAGTTTTCTCCACTATGGGTTTATTTCTCCAAACTGATAGATTTCTTTTCTAATAAGGAAGGGAAAGTTAGATTCCTTACTTGGGAGTATTTAGCTAATGCTGTACATTATTGTTTCTCAATCAGTAATACTTGTGTGCATATTTCCTCCTCTCTGCCCCACTTGACTTTGTTCTAGTAAAAATATGTGAGTAAAATTGAAATATTTAGGGAAGGAAGTTTTCACTGAACATGAAATACCCATGACAAGTTACTTGGTGCATTCTGGCAATTAGTTGCAGCTTCATTTCTTTCCTGGTCAACTTTAAACAGGAGAGTCGGAGGTGCAGGGCCAGCATTGATAAGGGACAGTAGAGAATGGGAAAATATTTCCCCCACCCGACACTCCGAACCCCTATATTGTCCCTAGGTCAGAAATTCAGGTGCGGGATTAGCTAAATCATTCGCCTGATCCCCCACTATTGAAAGCAATAGAAACCTTGCCACTGACTTCAGTCGTGTAGGATCAATAAAGGCCTAACCCTGCTCCTGTTGCAGTCAATAGCAAACTTCCACTGACTTCATTGGTGTAGGATTGGGCCCTAAGTGGTTGGCTATGAGGGGTGCTAAGCATCTAGAACCTCTTCAATGGGAATTCTGGCTATACAGCACCTCATGAGATCAGGCCCCCCAAAAAAGTCCCTCAGTCCTGCATTGTCATTGCTGGGCTGTTCGATGAATTCCTGCTAAAGCCATGGAGCCCCCACTGGCAAATTGTTTGAGGCAACAGATGTCCCTGTGAAACTGGTGGTCATGCTTGGGATGGAGGGAAAGAGATTTTGCACTGATTTTATTTGTCTGTTTTTCTGAGTACGTGGGGTCCTAATGGCTGAAGCATCACTGCTTTCCTGTGCAAAACAAGTACATAAGTTACGTGCTAAATACAGGAGTAACTGGGCGAAATGTACTGGCCCGTGATATACAGGATATCAGATTAGATGATCTAATGGCCCCTTCAGGCTGTAAATGCTCTGAATCTTTGAGTCTATATAAAAAAGTGAGGCCTGCTTTCCCCACAGGCTTTCAAACAATGAGCTGTACAATAGAGAACCAGAAATAAACCACCCCCCGCAACAAATAAAAAAGAAACCCTATCAGCTGCCCACTTACCAGAGTCCCATCAATGCAAGCTGCGCACTGTTGTTACTACTAGAGGACTGACAAGTTGCATTTACGCATTTATAGACAGCTTGTTGGCTGTGCTTCTGTCACCGGTGCATACCCGTTACGCTGAACATGAGTAACAAACTGAGAGAGACTGAAAGAAAGCCTGGAGCATGCCGACATGGCTGGGAAGTACAGCTGGGTTAAGTGAAACAGCAAGTCATTTGCAGTGATTGTAGTGAGAGCCATTTCATAGACAGAGCAATTTTGTTCTTCAGTGATTTTTAACACTGCTAGCAATTAGACTTGTTTACATGGTAAAAATCCCTTTACATGCTAAGGCAGCTTATGTGAGTTCATCCTGACAGAAAATTATGTAACTGTTTGCATGAAAGTGGCTTCGGGGCCCTATCCAACTGCCATGGAACTAATTGGAAATGTTTCCATTAGGCCCATGGGTCCTGGTTTAGCAAAGTACTTAAGCACATGCTTAAGTACTTTGCTGATTTGTGGGCCCTAATGAGTAAGGTTTTATTGAATGTCAGTGCAGTGTACATCTACCAATGTGATATATGCCATCATGTGCCCCCAGTGCCCCTCTGCCATGTACATTGGCCAAACCGGACAGTCTCTACGCAAAAGAGTAAATGAACAAAAATCTGACATCAGGAATCATAACATTCAAAAACCGGTAGGAGAACACTTCAACCTCTCTGGCCACTCAGTAAAAGACTTAAGGGTGGCAATTTTGCAACAGAAAAGCTTCAAAAACACACTCCAACAAGAAACTGCTGAGCTTGAATTAATATGCAAACTAGATACCATTAACTTGGGTTTGAATAGAGACTGGGAGTAGCTGGGTCATTACACATATTGAATCCATTTCCCCATCTTAAGTATCCTCACACCTTCTTGTCAAATGTCTAAATGGGCCATCTTGATTATCACTACAAAAGTTTTTTTCTCCTGCTGATAGTAGCTCATCTTAATTAATTAGCCTCTTACAGTTTGTATGGCAACTTCCACCTTCTCTGTATGTAATATATATAATCTTCTTACGATATGTTCTATTCTATGCATCCAATGAAGTGGGCTGTAACCCACGGAAGCTTATGCTCTAATAAATGTGTTGGTCTCTAAGGTGCCACAAGTACTCCTGTTCTTTTTGAGGAATTGGGTAGAATCCCTTTAAATAATTTGTGAGCCCCCTAGTGGCCCTCACTGTCTTCTGAATTCCAAATGCCACCAGAACTCTGCCGGAGCAGCAGTGTGCACAAGATAGGCCTTGCTTATTGAATATAGTTTGTAACTAGGGCCGTTTGGACCCCACTGTGCCCTTGTGATTCTTCATAAAGAGCAAAAGACACAGCAGTTAGTAATGAGTAATGATGGCTGAAAAGCCTTGGATTTGAATAGTGATTGTACCTGAGGAGCCATCCAACTATTAGGATCTTTTTTAATATGAAAATCATCCAAATCAGAGTATCATTTATGATTTCTCCAAAGAGAACCCTCCAATGTGCACATACAGAGGGCAGTGTCCTCAGCTGGCGATTGCATGGAAGGAGACGAAAAGTTGGGCACATTGACTCCTTTCTAACAGATCCATTAGTTCAGCATAGCCTGTGCTGTTTGCCCTGGGGCATTAAAAGGCCAGTAACAGCAGGACCAGAAGGTTCCTGTCCATCTGCAAAATTTGGAGAATGGGTACTGCCTCGGATCTCCCCAACATTCCTTACTTGGATTTAGTAGGGAGCAGGCCTACCAGTCAGCCTCGAAACAAAGCAGGAGTAAGAAGCCGGCCCGCTGACTGGTCTGAAAAGATCTGGGAGGGAGAGAAGAGCCAAACGGGGGAGGAATCAGGCACGTGGGACATGGTAGAAGATCATTGTGATGCCCCTTCCACAGTCACCACTGAACACTACTCAAGGTAAATCTGTGTGTAAAGAACCTAGACCTGCTGGGGGAAGGACAAATGGAATAACATGAGTCTTCTCCACTTCCTGAATGCACATCTTTCTTCCCCATTGTTACTGGATCCAGAACCCGTTCCTTTCCTTTTCAGATCCACTGTATGATGAGCATCATTTCACTCCTCCCCTATAGCACATGATTCCCAATCATATGAGTAGGATTTTACTTTTTGGACAGAGAGAAATAAGAGAACATGGGGGTGGGAGTTGGATGGGGAAAATAATTATATTAAGGATTTGACAGTCAAAGACTACCTCTTGAATTTGATTATCTAAATCTAGCTGCTTTGCATGGAGCAGGCAAGATATGGATATTTTGAAAACTTTGGCTATTTTATTATAATAATAATAATTTAAATATTTTCAAGCTGTTAGCCAAAGGGTACAATTTTTCTTTCCTGTGCCATTATATATGCAAGTCCAGTTGATAAACTGAAATGTACTGGGCTATAATTATTCTCCCCTTTAGCTTTAATGAGGAGATCGGTGTGCTCTTTGATGGGAGAATATATGTTACAAACAGTAACGCTGAAAGTCAAGACAAGTGTAATCTGCTTACTGTAGTCTGTGAATCCTCGCCATGTGGTTGTTATCTGCAGTGCATGTTTATATAAAGATGTTCGTAAAGGGATTTAATTTAATAGAATAATGGTAACTGACACAATATGAAGGTGCTCAGATAATACAGTGATGAGAGTCGTATAAATACCTGGATGGATGATAAAAATATGAGCTACTACGTTTCAATTAACAGTATATAAGTGAACTATAAAAATAAATACAAATTGGGAGGTGCTGTGAATTTAAAGAAAGTCTTCTGGTTATTACCAAACTAGTGTCGGCCAGTTGGCTTTGGAGACAGCGTAGTGCTTAGAACTAAGCACATGCATAAGTCTTCACAGAACTGAGGCCCCCATCTTGAAACTGCCTCTTTGTGGGCAGACACCGATTAACATCAGTGGGGCTCTGCATGTCTGTACTTGTGAGACTAGAGCCTAACTTAGTCAGTGACCATACAAACAATCTCTTGAAGGCCAGCTAGTATGCTGAGTTTTACGCTCAGTGCAAGGTATACTACATCCTTCCCACGTGGAAGAATATTCTTCTGTGAAGGCATAAAACCAGGGGTTAGGGGAACTGAAGTCTATTCAGAGCTCCACCGCCCATGTCTCCTGGAACTTTGGAGGAGTCATGTACACTGTGTGCCTCAGTTTCCTTACCTATAAAAGGAGGCTCATGATACCTCCTTCTCAGGAAAGCTTTAAAGCTAGGCTAATTTATGCTCATAAAGCATGTTGACAAAAAGCAATGTACAACAGCTGAAATTGCATTAGATTTTTTTTATGAAAAAGAGTGAACATAAAATTAAGATTTAAAAAAAAACTTTAATACAAATGTGAATCTAGTATTTAGTATTTCAGATGATGAAAGAAGCAGAAATAGATCTCTCCGTGGCCATAATTTATTAGTTCTCAATCAGCCTAATACATCTAAGGAACATACCACTCTAGTGTCTAGGTGCAGAGAGAAACTGGTCACCTTTTGGAGCTTACTATCCAACAGAACATATATACTTGTCCTGGCTTTTCCTAGCAACCTGTTTTTAAGTGCGTGGTAAGGTAGTGGGCTACAGCGCCCGTACTCGGGTATTTTTTTTCTGATTCATTGTGACTTCTGTCCTTGAGACCAGAATGTGAGTGCGCAGAAGACAGCAAAAAGTTAATATGCTAAGTGACATTGCCCTCCTCACCCAATTACTTGAAAGCCTTTGGGTTACAGAGCTCTGACATCATGCAAAGTTTATTTATTTTTTTAAATATTTAACCTTTTTGAAGTTAATGTATGTATATCTGATTTATTATCCATACCAAGGATGGTGAAGTACATGGTTCAAGACTCTGATATAAAATTCCAGTATCAGGCACAATCTGCTTTAAAAAAAAATAAAGGAACTTGTTCTTCAGTGCAGAAGGACTAAGGTGGAGATGAGGGGATCTTCACGGGATATTAGTATTAATTATTATTTTAATGCCGGTCTCACTTGTATTTTGAATCAAGTGACTGTACTGATAAAGGATGAGCCTTGACTTCTGTTCATACCTTATGGTTACTAGTAATACTGGGCTCACAAATTGCTTAGAAGCTTTTCTGTTCTTCTATTACAGTTTCCTCGTTCCAGCAGTTTCATCACAAATGCAGCATCTCCCTCCTAATGCTGTGCAGGTTGATAAAACAGTTGCCGAGCTGGAGTCCCTAAAGAAATTATTAATTATCTGGTTAATGTGCATCAGGCTGTGGGAGTGTGAGATTAATCACCAGTGCTGGGATGTGTTGCTGAAGTGGATTTTGGTTTTTCGTCTCCTGTCACTCGGTAATGGCTTTTCCTTCCTTCACCATCAGGTGAACAGGTGCGGAGATGCTGTATTTTCATTTTCCTGTAGTCAGTAACAGCCGGTGGCCAGGAGATGCCTTTTTCAGTCCTGCTGCATGAGCAGTTTACAACATGGAGTGCTAGCTGCTCAGAATGTTCCAGCTGCAGGAGATTCTCCTATAGCGACAGCAATGGTCCCAGTCTTCTCAAATACACACATGCATACACACACATAGGGAGAGGCACCAGAAATCAGCACAGAACCAGGGTCTGATTCTGATCTCACTTATACCGCTCCTATGCTGGTGTAACTCCACTGGCTTGAAAGGAGTTACTATGAGTTGTAAATTACACTGAAGGGTATCTCGGAGCACAATCAGGCACCTGAAACATATGTGGGTGCTGGATCATGTCTGTATTCAAATCTTATATGTATGTACTGTACTTCAAAAGGAAGTTCACCAGCACCTCCTTATGTTTAATGAAATAAAACAAAACTCTGCTCCTCCAAAGATAGCTATTATACCTCTGTATTTGAAAGACCCGAAGAGACAATGGGAACCTTTTCCCCCAAATCACAGACTGAAGGAGGTTCCTTGATAAACCTTATGTGTGTGTCTAGTGGACAACATAATCAGCATTAAAGAAAATATGTTTAATAAATATTAACCTATGAGTGAATGAATCAGACTTCTCTTCCCATGGTGGGAGAGTCAGTGGGGGTCCTCATCAGAATGTTAGATTAGGGATTAAGGCACTTCAGCTGCACTTATGCTCATTAATCAAGAGCGGTGGCCAGGCTAAATAAGGAAGTCCTGGAGTTACTTTGGAGCCCCCTGCTGGATAGCACAAATTTGCCCCACACCTCGCAGTGACCTGAATCTTTCAGCTGGAATAGCTGCTCTTTAAAATTTACATTTGTGAATGGTATAAAGATTGGGTTGATATTATTTCCCCCCCCCCCTTCTTTTTTAGTGGAACAGTGATCCAGGTGCCTCCATGGAAGACCCACCAAGGGGGAAATCCTTTTTTAGTAATAATTGATGAAGGAAGAAAAAAAGATGGTTAGACAAAAAGCCTGCTTACCTTAGAAGAAAGGTCCTGAAACTGGAACTACTTGCATTAGGAATGCAAGAAGGGATGGTCTCCTACTTAGGAAGAAAGGGAGGTTGGGGACAATAGCACAGCACCCATTCAAACAGCAGGTGCCTGATGGATAAAAGCGAAGACTGAATCTCTTTCATGGCCCTCTACCCCTAATAAAATAACAAGTTATAAATTGTATAATTAATCATGATTAAAATAGCCCCCAAAATGCAGCACTAAAACAATTTTAAATTCTAGTAATTTGGGGCTATTCCTGCATAATACTGTAAACATTTAATGTAAAGGTTCCCAGCCTTCCCCCCTTCCCAAACCTCAGGTAATGGCTTAAATTGATCTAGCTCTATTGACATCAGTAGAGCTGAGAATCAAGCCCCATTTTTAACTGTCCCCTTGACGATGCTGCAGAACACCCTTTTGGGATGGGTATGTATTCCCCTGTTGACTTTTCATTTTGATGGCTATATATCCTGTGTATTGCCTTTCATCAGCACAGATGTTTGTTTTTCCTGGGCTGAACTAGTGGCTTTCTCCCAGGTGAACTGAAGCCTTTGGATGACCTTGCCATCATAAGCGGGTAGAGACGAGTATGTGTTTGAAGTAGCATTACATTATGCCACTGTACAGCATTTGCTGTTGGTATTGTGCTGTCCTTAATCTCTCTGCAGCTAAAGGTGTTACCCTGGGAGGCGAGAGAGAAGGTGAACAGTATTCTGTACCGAATGTTCTTTATATCAGTTCTGTGCTCTAGTTTGGAAACCTTTTAGAGCCCCATCATGTTCATAATGACATAAACATCCATTTGTTTGGTAGGCTAAGGTATAACGTAACATAAAATGTAGATGACCCATTTGTGTTTAAAAAATCCTAACCAGCCAGTCAGCATGGCAGCAGGGGCATTATAAGCATTAAGCAGTCCTCAGGGCTTCATGTTCAGTATTTGCATCCCACTTGTTTGGGTTCCTGCGCTTCATAGAGCTTCCTGAGCTCATTCTGATAAGTAAAGCCAAGTTTACTTTGTTAAGCTCAGCAGTTCCCAGTAGTTGAGAGATAACAGGGGGAAAAATAGGACCTTTAGGAGACAAGAAACAGTTTTCTGTCTGTACCGGGAGGCAAGTAGTCTTTTGAATGACTTTATTTGATATTAACATGTGCATTTGCAGATATGCGCATGCACACAGACATGCCCAGAAAGTACTTTTAAGGAATGTTAAATTTGACAGCCTAAACCATAAAGGCAAACATTAACCCCTTAGACTCTTCTAGAGCCATTGCTGTTTGATATATAAAAGTAAGTTGAGGCAGATTTTCACGCACAGTCACCTTGACTGTTTGCACAAATCAAGTAATTGAGCATGCAAATAACTAATTAACAAAAAATTAGCTGATCTGATGCAATCTCAGTAACCGTTAGCGTATATTAGGCATGTAGTTATGTGTGTATTTGCAAACTTATTTTATGTGGAAAATGACCCATTGTATTTGCTATCAGATGATTTTTTTAAAATGTAGGTTTATTGTGGTTTAAGGGTGGGATTTTCGAATGCATCTGAGTGATTTAGGAGCAAAAATCTCATCACAGGGCAATGGAGCTGGTGCTCCTAAATCACATAGGCACATTTGAAAATCTCACCTTTAAGCCTCACCCATCCTGGCATTCGGTGTGATAAGGAGATGCACTTCCCCAGTGGGAGCTCTGGGCAGTGTTGTACCTCAGGCAGGTCAATTAGGCTAGTAACATGTTGAGTGCCTCTTCAGGGAGCACAAAGATAAGAGTTTTAACCAGTCCCATGTATGTTGCTCTTCATGCCCTCTGCCCTGTGCAGGGCCAAGCACAATTTGGTCCTTATTGCTTTGTAAAACTTTCTATGGATAATATTTGTGGTGAAGCAAGTTTTTAAAGAAATGAAAGAACAGCATTTAAACCCCTTCATCTCCAGTAACCACATGGTAGAAAAGAAATCAAAGGAGAAGGAATTAAGAGCCAAGTTTATTTATCTGTCTGTCTATCACAATGAAGAATGCTCCATAGAACTGTGACAATTTGCACCAGCTGTGGATCTGCCACAGAAATTCCAAAAAGATGTTTTCCTCCGCATTCCAGAATGTATTTGTTTGTATGTACATGAATATGTTTATTTTTTATTAGTATAATAACCAAGGAAATTCTTTATTGAAAACTTATGGCTTACATTTTCAAAGCATAAGCAACTGGTGTAAGAATGCACATTCGTTCCCGGCACACACAAAACTTTACATTCTGCTTTAACACCAGCTTTTGTGGGTGCAGTTTGAGTAAGTGACACACAACTGGGTTAAAATACAGGCTCTAAAGGCACAGACCTCTTGAATTCCATTTTGAAAACATTTCTCCTTACCTTGGTTGTTTTTCTTCCCCTAAAAAATACCAGAAACTTTTAAACTATGTTTTGGGTCCTTGACTAATTTTAAACTGTATACTTTTAATTTCTCCTCTGGAATTCTAATCAAATAAGGCGGGGTTTTTTTGTTTTTGTTTTGTTTTGTAAAAGAAAAAAATTGAAAAAAGGACACACACTTAGTCCTGGAGTTCACTCTGATACCAGGGTGGTGCTTATACTCCGCTAGTTAGAGTTGGGATACTCTCCCAAAGCCCTGCTCTGTTCTTGCCCATCCTCAAACATTTACATTCCTTGTATAGACTTTGATTACATGTAGCATCTTTCTTATTCAGAGAACCCAAAGCACTCTAGAAAGTAATGAGTTAGATCCTGATAGTGTAGTGATTTGTGCTGGCAAAAGGAACAGCTGTTATGCGCTCAGCAGTAGCTCTGAAGCAGACTTTGGGTATTAAAAGCTGTATTATGAAGAGAGGAAAACTTGGCCAGGGCACTAGGGATCTATCTTCAGAAAGTGCCATGGACTCTTTTTCACCTGGGTAGCCATTAGACAGAGACAGAAGGGACCTCAGTTTAACATCTCATGCGAAGGACAGCACTTCTAACAGCGCACTGCCCACCTAGTACTACTTCAGTGTAGTATCAGAGAGTGTATTAGTCCTGGTGTAATAATGGAACCTTCTGACTTGGGGGTCAGAATGCTACTAAATGAGCTGTCCTGAGATACACAGGACGCCTCACAAACGTGAGAAGAAAATGTATTTAAAGATACATTTTTTTCAAAAAGGGTATGAAGGCCAAGAGTGGGGAAGCCTCCCACACTTCATGCCTGAAAAGAACCTTGTAGAAAAGCATTCAGTGTGCAGATCTCCTGTTCTGTTTAAAAATCTGTGTGGTGGCTATGTTGGATGTGGGAATTCAAGAAGCAAAGTAGGATGCTTGCTGTGCTGCTTGCATGTCTATACCCAGAATGCTTTTCAAAATCACAGCCAACTCTTATCAGCGCTAGTGTCCGAGCTCTGGGAACAAAACTGAAAAGCTTGGGTACTGCAACTGTGTGCAGTTTTTCCCCTCTTCCCCTCCAGTGTGTGCTTTGCAATTTAAAGATACAGAATTAATTGAATGACAAATTATGATTCGCAGGGAGCTGAGACTGGGGGTGGGACTGCCAAATTTTCACCTCTCCTTCCCTGTCATTCTTTAAAGAGACAGTGAGAGGCTAAGGATGCAGCTATTGGTTTTGCTAAAAATTGTTTTGCATGACCAAATATTTTAGATTTTTATGCACACCTTTTTTTTCTATGGTATTGTCACGGGTTCCTTCCCCACTCTGAACTCTAGGGTACAGATGTGGGGACCCGCATGAAAGACCCCCTAAGCTTATTCTTACCAGCTTAGGTTAAAAATTCCCCAAGGTACAAACTTTGCCTTGTCCTTGAACAGTATGCTGCCACCACCAAGTGTTTTAAACAAAGAACAGGGAAAGAGACCACTTGGAGACGTCTTCCCTGAAAATATCCCTCCAAGCCCTACACACCCCCTTTCCTAAGGAGGCTTGAGAATAATATCCTAACCAATTGGTTACAAAATCATCAAAGACCCAAACCCCTGGATCTTGGAACAATGGAAAAATCAGTCAGGTTCTTAAAAAGGATTTTATTTAAAAAAAAAAAAAGGTAAAAATCATCTCTGTAAAATCAGGATGGAAAATACTTTACAGGGTTTTCAGATTCAAAACACAGAGGATCCTCCTCTGGGCAAAACCTTAAAGTTACAGAAAACAGGAATAAACCTCCCTCTTAACACAGGGAAAATTCAAATAAAACAAAAAATAAACTAATCCGCCTTGTCTGGCTTACCTATACTGGTTGCAATATTGGAAACTTGGATTAGGATGGGTTGGAGAAGATGGATTTCTGTCTGGCCTCTCTGAGTCCCAAGAGAGAACAACCACATAAACAAAGAGCACAAACAAAAGCCTTCCCCCCTGCCCAAGATTTGAAAGTATCTTGTCCCCTTATTGGTCCTTTGGGTCAGGTGCCAGCCAGGTTAGCTGAGCTTCTTAACCCTTTACAGGTAACAGGATGTTGCCTCTGGCTAGGAGGGATTTTATAGCACTGTATACAGAAAGGTGGTTACCCTTCCCTTTATTTTTATGACAGGTATAAGTATATCTCTTGCATCTTTGTCAAACCAAACATTGCTGCATTGAGTCTGCAGGTGCATGAGAAACTGAAAGGGGAAGAAATTAGAAACTGACTGAAAACAGAAATGAATTTGTTTAGTCTGCTTTTATTGTTTGAAGGGCAATTATAAATAAAAGCAAACAGCAAAATTGACTTTAAAATGCTTTCACTCTGAGCAACGTAGGCTCCAGCTCCTGCAAGTACCTCCAAATGGTTGGACCACTATTCCCTTGCAGAGGCTTATTGACCTCAGCTGGTCTCTGTGGGGACATAGGTATTGGGCGGCATGTAGTTGCTTGAGGAACAAGACCTAAGGGAGTGCCACAAGTGAACACATTTCTTTATATGTTCTTCTAACCTGACGCCGTCCCTATAATGTCTGATGCATCCTGAAAAAGAATGGACTAACTAATGGATCCATTACAGTTTAGAAGTGGACTAGGAGATGGGGGTAGGGATGGAAGAGACTGATGAATTTGGCTGTGGGAATTAAAATTACTTTGATAAATTTAGTTAAAATCCTATTTCACACACCTGAAGTCCTGCTCAAAAATCTTCTCTGAAGTAGAGGAATCATCTGTTCCTTATTTTAAAGGACAGCCCCCTCTCCTCCCCCCTTTTTTGTTTGTGGAAGTGATCCAACTTCCACTGAAGTCAGTGGAAAGGATCCCATTAAGCTCAGTTGGAGTTAGATTGAATGGACTATACACCTGTGACAAGATATAGTCACTTTGGCATGTAAAGGGTTCCTGGGTTCCTGCCTACTTCATGGGTGACCTGGGCAGGATTATAAAAGGAAGGGAGAAGCTAATGAAGAGGAGGTTACCATAGGGGAAGTGTGTGTCCTCTCTCCTGGCTGAAGCTGGCAAGGCCTTGGGTGTTTGTTATTTAGTAGTATTAGTTGATTTTGTTGTGGGGATTGAGTTTTGTTTTTGGAAATAAGCAAGTCCTGAGGATAATGATCTGTAGTTGGGACTTACATTTTTGCTTCCCTGACTGGTGAGTCTGCACACAGACTAACAACACCCTGTCAGTTCAGGGTACTGTGTTTTAGCAATAGCCATGCCAACGATCAAACATTGGGATAGAGAGAGATGGTTTTATACTATGGCTAAAATGTTGTGGAGAGGTGTCCCTTAAACTGAGCTTTGTCCTCTATTTTTTCATATCCTTGTCCTCTGTTTCCTTGACACTCTTCAGAAAGCAAAGCAAAAGTACCTGTGACTAGTAGTAGAAGAGTAATTATTTTGTCCCATAACTGCTTTATTTACAAAGTTTAGACTGGGAGTTTCAAAATGTCATCAGTCTTAACACCGAACTTACTACACAAAGATTTATTTTTTTCCTAGTAAATCAACAAGTATGCTGTATTGACATTTAAGTTTTGAGATCTTTGTATATTCCCGGTGCAGGAGTTGAAGCTTCTAGATTTGCTGCTCCTGGCTAAGAGACACAGATGCATTATTAGGGATAAGTTGGTTTATCTCCTTTGACACTTTTCTGATATCTCTTGATCATTAAGGGCTGGATTAAGTGGGAAAAAACATTACTTACATGGATGTTATGTAGCTTATGCCTCAGATCTTTTATGAGAGAGTTTGGGTGCTTAATGTCTTCCAACTCAAAAAGGAAAATCGAAGTCTTGTGTGCGGCTTCATTCTCTCAGGTGGTGAGACAAGGTTTAGGTTAGCACTTAAAGGGAACATGTCAATTTGAAAGTCACATTTCCAACTGAAAATTTTGTACCTGTTTTTAAGAAGAGTAACACCCAGCAGGACTTTAAATGAAAGAGATTGGAGAAGAATTTTTTTCAGTTTTCTTAGTGGATTTGATAGAGTTTTATGTGTACTGTAGTCAGTCTCACTCTTAGGCTGACGGTCACTTGCACTTCCTGTGTCATGCACTCACATGATGACATCACTCTGATGTACTGCTCTACTCGGAGCTCGTTGTATGTTCCTGCCCAGCTCCTGCAAGAGAGTAGTAGCACCAGCAGCAGTAAAGCTGAAACAGAAAAAAAGGTGGAAGTAGGCAAGTATGTGCTGGTGGACCTGAGCATGTTTGGTGGTTCTGTGAGGCTCTCCTGGAAGACCTTTCTGAACTTCAGCAAAACCCTTATAATCGTTGTAAAATTAATTAATTTTAAAGTTAGGGTGCACTATTTAAAGAGTGATCCATTTGAAACTTGATTTTAGTTTTTTAAATTAGTCAATTTAACCCAGTCAATTAGTCAGTTGACCCTTTAACTGAGTGTAGAACTCAACCACGTGTCCTTCTGGCCTATCAGAGAGACAGACCATGTAAGCCCAATGGATATTTATGGCATTCCTCAGTTGATGGAGTGGCAGGGAGGCTATTGCATTGCTTCAGTCAATTAGCAGAAACCAGACAGTAACACTGAAGAGAACTGGCCCATGAACAGATATATTCTAGTTCTTCAGAGCATCGAAACCTTGATTCTTCCTTATTATAACAGCTTTCCCTTCTATAGCACCTTTTCACCTGAAGGTCTCAAAGCACTTGACATCCACTAGGCTTCACTACACCCCTTTCAGTATGTGTTGCTATACTTATTTTATAGATGGGGAAACTGAAGCATGGGCAAATTAAGTGACCTTCCAAAGGTCATCCAATGGGTCATTGGCACTGCAGAGACAGCACTAGAAACTAAGAAACTGAGCTTCTTGGCTGCTGCTTTTACTCATGCTTTCTCTAATCATGTTGGGTGAAATTCATCCCCATGCATGGTCCAGCACAAAGCCTATATACCTCTTAAATAAACGTAAGTTCTCAAAATAGGCACTGTGGAAACCCTCTGCACACTGGTCAATTTCATTCACAGTCCATACGTCATTGGGTATTTTGAGTTAAGAAAGACAAAGGACAGCATAAGTGAAGTTGCCCTGTGAGGAAAATAGGACTTCAATATAAAAAGATTTTGCAAATTAACTATATATCAACATAAAAATTGGAAAATAGGGGCCTGGTGCTTCTTTGTGTGTATCATGATAAACTGATGTAAGCCAGGTTTAAAGCAATGTACACACAAAGTTTCACCAGTTTAATTAAATCAGTACAATATTATACCTTTATTGACGAACCATTGTCAGCCTATCCTAAAACATTTATTTAGAATAAATGAGGGTTGTCCCCCCCTCCCCGTATATTTGAGTCATGATCACCTTTTCTTGTATTGACTTTGTTTGTTTCCTCTTTATTTTTCTTCCTGGTTGAGTACTTGGATGCGACTATAAGGGTGTTATGAACTATGCCCTTTCTTTTCTTGAACATGCTTTCACCACCTTAAAATAAGAATAAGGGTAACTGTTGAAGAAAAAGAAAATCTTGTTAAGCACCTATACTTTTTACTATTAGTTAGTTACAGGACATCCTTAGTGAGTATCAGAGGTTGCATGGTTTCATTTTTCCTTCCTGGAGTTGCTGCTTTAGCTGAGTACTCTCTACCAACATTGATCCACAGAATCAAACATGAAAGCCTGATTTAAACTCTTAGTTTCTTTTTCATCCTATAGTTGGAAATGTCTTTTAATCTTTTAGATGTTCCTATACATGGCAACAAGCATGGCTCTGCAACAGATGCAATTCTTTCTAGGTCTCTAGGTAACATTTTAACCTGTGTAATGTTCACAGCACAGCATTGTAAGTAATATTCCAGGAAATACGCTGCTGCTTGTTAAAAAGGATAGGACCCCAGAGATGCCTTTAAATATGCCTGTAAAGTGAGAGGTGCCAAGAGAAAGATAATATGGCTGATTATAGTTATTTACCTTACATTTTCATTCGCCCTTAACTGGGTGTAATTTAGGGGCATGAAATTTCTTATTGGAAGTGTATTTGCATTAAACAGCTCTAAGCAACCATGAAAGTGCAGAAGCTGAAAAATTGACAGACTGGGTTCCTAGAATCCCAAAGTAGCATTTTTGTAATAGGCATACAAACAAATCAAATAAACATGTTTTGCTTCAATGATTTAAAGAATATGGTCTTTGGAGTAATTTGCCTTTTTTTTTTTTTAAACTATCATTTCTAACCTTTTCATTGCCTATCTCTAGTTTGCAGCTCCTCCTAACAATCTGCAGCAATTTCCAAACCAGCTGTTGGGGTTGCATAGCACTGTGCCTTTGTTTAGATTTCCATGAGCCATCAAATCAGCCTCTAAAGGGGATTACCTGGACAGTCTTGTTTTTCAGGTCTGCATCTTTAAAAAAAGATGTTTCCTGTGTGTGGCTTCATTTAATTAAATAAAAATATTCTAAAAATAATCAGGCTACACAAAGTTCAACCCTGCAAAAAAGGTACCTTTTTTTTACTCTATTACTTTCCCTGCTTCTTCACCAAATCATCATAAATAAACTGTAATAAACTGTGAAAACTGAGGTTCCATTTAAACAGTCTGTGCTTTTCTGGGAGAAGTAAAGTTTAATATACAGTTGCTTTCAAAAAAGATCTTTAGTCTATTTCATTGGTGTATGATAAGCCTGAAAAACTTCTGGTGTACTGTTAAACAGCTGCCATCTTCTATCCCAGAGGTGGCTGCATTTCAGTGGTGAATGAAATGATTTGTTGTATCCCTTACTTACTTCATAGGGAGGCTGGGAGATTTGCTTAATTGAAGTTTGTAAAGAGTTGTGTGATCTTTGCATGAAAGGAGCTACTGAAGTTCAAAGACTTATTAGTATTTATTTCAATGCATTATGAATTTGTAAGTGGAGGAAAATTGGCAAAACTTCCTTTTTTTATAGACATAAAGTACAGTCTTTAAGAAGCCACAAAAGTAGCATTATTATTTAGACATGTAGATGTGTACTTAGGTTTGAAAATCTCGGCTTATATGACTGTATATATAAGTCACAATGTTAAGTTTATCTATGTTACATCTCATGACAATACATATCCCTGTAAATATCTTACAGTATACACATTTTTATATTGTATATGCTCCCCTTTATTGAAAGTAATTTCGGGGCATGAAAGTGTTGTATGTGAGTGACGGTTTGCTATTTAGTTCTCTTCAGTACAAAAGGCATTAACTGTACTTGGGTTTCTTCATTTTTTTTGGTTCCTATTTTGCAAACACAGTATATTTTAATTAAGGCTTGTCAGTCCAGATTTAATGAATACATTTACATATTCATGAGGTGAACTTGACTTAGAAATTGTCCCTGTCATGGTGAGGCTTATGATATCGATGTAAGGACTTCATATTTTGTTGGTTTAAGAAAGTTTCTTGTAGTTTGTTCTGCTCTTACTGGAGTTAAGCCATCAATATTATCCTAAAGGATCACTGTACAATGCTATTAAAATGTATGTATAGGCAACAGATAAGAAAATTTCTAAAAAGAGACTGGGTTTCTTCCTGAATATATAATCCACTGTACTGGTATATGACCGTCTTTACCGTGAAACAGTTTCAGAGATGGCCTGTCAGTTAGTTTATATCAAATCAAGAAATCCCCCTCACCCCTTCCAATATTTAAAAACAAACAAACCCACTTTGCCAAACCAAACAATTAACTGAGAAACATGTTGGGTAAAATTCAATCCCAACAAACCCTAATTAAATCAGTCTTTTGCTCATGCCCATCTCCACCAGGGCAGACTGGGACAGACTACCCTCAAGCAATCCGTGGACAGGCAGCAGGCAGCAGTGTTGCCAACTCTCAGGATTTTATCACAAATCTTGTGATAGTTGGCGTTTTTCTTAAAGCCCCAGCTCTGGCTGTCAGGTGAGAATCTCAGCTTTCATTTAAGAAGATAAAGTAAGTTTCTAGCCCTCATGGTTACAGAGAGAAGCTTTAAAATGTGGGCCTTAAAGGCAGTGGCAGATTTAGAGTTAGTGGGGCCCTGTGCGCAGCTTCATTTTTGCTCCCCCCCCCCCCCCCCGCCCCCGGGACCCAGCCAAGAAAAAGAACATTCTCTTATCTCCCTCTGTTTTTCATTCTTTTTTTCTTCCTCCTCCTCCTGTATTTTAAGTAATGGGAAATAAATGAAACTAAAGTGAGGTACCTTGATTGGGGCAGGGGGTTAGGGTTGCAGGAGGAGGTGCGGGGGTCAGGCTCTGGGAGGGAGTTTGCGTGCTGGGTGTGGGCTCTGGGCTGAGGCAGGGGGTTGGGGTGTTGGAGGGGGTGAAGGGTGGGAGTTGGGGGCAGGTTGTCAAATGAGATTTGTCCTGCATTTTGGGGGGGCCCCTGACATTGGGAGCCCCGTGCCACCGCACAGTTTGTTTCATGGTAAATCCACTCCTGCTTAAAGGTTTAAAAATCAGAAGGCAAAGAAAAAGAACCCATAATGAAGTGCTTTCACAGCGTCATGATTTTTGAATGCTTGAGGTTGGTTATACTGCCACCGTTGCAATCTGTGGCCCCGATCCTGCTAGTGCATACATATACGCTCTTAACTTCAGTGAGAGCACTCAAGTGCCTAAAGTTAAGTATGTATGTGTCACAGTTTCCCTTAGTCACGTGTGTGGTGGGGTCATTGTCTCTGGGCATATGTGAATCCACTGTCTTATCTATTTTAAAGCACTTTTATATGGCCTCCATCACCACAGTATCTGCAAACTCATCATCTTTAATATAGTTATCCTCACAACACCCTGTGAGTAGGAAGTACTGTTATTTCCATTTTCCAGACTGGGAACTGAGGCACAGAGAGGCCAAAACCTAAATCCTCAAACTGAAATAAACGGGACGTAGGCACCTACAATACCTTTTGAGAATCTAGGCCTAAGTGACTTGCCCAGGATGCTAGTGGCAGGAACTGTTGCCAGGTCACCCAAGTCCTACGCTAATGCCATAATCATTTTTCCTCTCTAGCCCCTTCCCTAGCCCTCCACCCCTGATGTAAACCTAGCCAGATTGGATCATGATGAGAAACCACCACAATAGTAAAGCCGTGAGGAGGGACTTGAGTGGGCCCTCCACAAGGTGGTGGATTATGACTAATGATAAGCATGTGCCAGTAATAGGTACAAGCTTCTTTGACTTGTCTTAATTTTCCTAGTCAAGCCTTTAATTGCCAGAAAAAGGTATAGATAAAGGCAATTAAAAAAGCCAAACAAATCAGAGCTATATCAAGGCTTTAAAAGGAAATACATTTTAGAAAGTTTTTTTTTTCTTTAATTAATAGGGATTTTGTTGTCAGGCTAAAACAGACTAAAAATAAACAACTGTATAGTACTTCATTAAGCTGCCTGCTTGGAGTGATTTTCCCATTGATTAGTCTCAGGGCTAATGCTGGTTCATTCCTCATTTCAGTGCTAATTAACATCAGCTCTGCTCCTGACCACTTGACCGCACTCTCTCTGTGAACATGTGCTAGTTTGGCAAGTAATAACTACTCCCTCCTTCTTAAAAGACAGAATTAAGGGGGGGGGAAATAGCTATCAAGCATGGATCTTCGGCTTCTTCTACTGTAAACAGAGAAAACTAAAGCCACATCAGACCCAAACCTAGGGGTAATAAACATCCTTTACTGTACAGAGGAGTTTGATTGAGGGACTATGTAAATACAGATGATGAGCTCAAGCTGCCATATGAATTGACAGGCTTGGCTCATGTACTGTCAGTCTAGTTGATTCAGGCTCTTCCTGGATGTTAACAGTGCAAATTACCTGACCCTAAGGGCTTACACCAGCAGGCCTTTAGGGAACAGAGTACATCGAATGGATGGCAGTTACTTTCTCAAGTCTCCACAATGTTCTCTTGATCTGAATAATGAAATTCATTGGTGATAGGTAGAGTAAGAACGGGAAACATCGCACCCTAGTTATAGCTTTGTTAGGCAGCTCCCATGCAAGCGGAATATAGATGAAAATAGAGGAATGAAATACTAGAATTGGCATGGAGGCATTCTGAGAAAATCTCTAACAACTTTAATGAAATTAGCTGCTTCTGTTCTGGGTGAAAAGGTCAATTTTTCCATAAACCTCAAGTAAACGGGCATTTTGGAAAACATCTACTAAACTTGGCATGGAATAAATAACATTATCCCAAAGTCTTGGTTCGAGTCCAGATCATAGCATTTTCTTTTAATTTAATGGAGTATTGCATTTCATTTTCAGAAAGTTTTTTCTCGTTTTTTTTTATTCTTACATTTTGAAGCATTCATATCTCAGGACTAATCACAAAGTCAGCCTTATACAAATCTATCAGTTAGGAACAGCCACTGGAGAGAGACCTTGCCTGAGTGATGATCCTCTCTTACCTTTGGAGTGGAAACCTAATTCACTTGTTCATAAAGAACATATTTTATATATTTCCACCATTAATTCTATGGATTCAGGGCTCGAGTCTGCAAATACATAGGTATGTGAGTAAATTTACTCATGCGAGTAATCCCATTGAAATCAATAGAACTGCTTGTGTGAGTAAAGTTAATCATGTGTAAATTCTTACAGGATCAGGCCCTATAATAACTAGTAATTGCTTCATTTTTATTATTTACACTCTCTTTCCATGGTCTTTTACTCAGATGAGTAAAATCTGTGTTTTGGCAGCACCTGCACAAGGTAACTATGGTAGGGGGCATTCTGCTTCAGGACATAAACTAATCATCAGATAGGATCAGGATGAAATGATGATCCTGATAAAGTATTGCACAATAAGTTGCTTTATGGGGCATTCTTGGAAGCCTCTAGCATTTGCAACTGACAGAGATAGGATACCAGATGCTTTGGGCCATTAGCCTGTTGAGGTATGGCAGTTCCTCTGCTCTTATGTCATCCAGATTGTTGAAATGGCTAAACCCACACCACATCCCAAATTTCTAGTGTCTGCAAAGCTAAGCTGGCATTTTCTGAGGACAGGCTCTGTGTGTTCCCATGACATTTCTAGTACCTCCTGCTTCAAAAACAGCTGCTCTGGTGATATTTTTAGCTCTTCTCATGGTATTTTCATTTCCGGTCCTGGTCAGAAGTGTAGAGGCAAGTGAAAATGAAAAATACTAGGAAAAAGAAACAGTTCCCTGAGTGTGTTTTGTCTACAAAGTGTTTCTCCTGGGGCAGAGATTCAGGTCGGTCCTTACTTTTTCCAAATCCACAGTTACCATCTCCTGTTTGTACCCATCATCCTCATATTTTGTTTCTGCTGGGGGAGGGCATCAAAAGAGATGGTAAAATGTGGATTAATGCTAGATATAAAAATAATCCCAATGTTGTTTCACTCTTTAGTTACCATAGTAAAATGAACATGTTGATTTTTTATATGTACATAGGAGTAAATCTTGCCCCCACGACCTTCTATCATAGTAAAGGGCCCTGAGTGCCATGGAACAAGGTACATTTAGGTGCAGAAGTGTCCTGTAGGGAACGTACCTTCTAAGCACTGCTGTGGTCCTCCTACTCCGGTGTGTGAGGGAGTGCTGAGAGTGGGGTGGGCTGGGAAGGACCAGGGCTGGGGCCAATGTGAGTATATGGCCATACTGGCAATCCCCCTTTGCAGGGCCGTGGGGAGACAACAGCGGCGGGTGCTACCACCATTCTGGGGCTGCAGTAGTGGCTGTGGAGCACAGCCTGGGAAGAAGACACTGGTTATTTGGCTTGTACGCTGGGGTCAGGAGGTTCTCCAAATAGAATAACTGGTGAAATGTAAACACAAAATAAATTAATAAGGATCCTAACTGCTCACAGTCATTAGCAGGTCCCATGATTCTTTTTGCCAAAGGGTATCCTCCGTACTTGCCAGCAGTCCTGTGTTAGGCTGAACTGCCCTGACGTTTGGAACATAGTCTTGTGTTCACAGCCCCAAGCAGCTGGCCTGGAGGAAAGAAAGAAGAAAAATTTGTGGCCTTCTGTCAGTACAGAGAGAGCAGCAGATTTAAGGCAGACTCCCTCCTCTCTGCTTTAGCTGCTTTTCTCTGTTTTAGGGTCTCTGTGATTTATTTATTTATTTGGCATTTGCAATCCAGTCAAGCCAAGCCACAGTGTTCTTATCAACGATGCTCAAGGCACGAAGACCTCCAGGAGTCATTTTGCAGTCCTCAACAATATCTGTCATGGTTTGTGGCTGTCCACACTGACATAGTGGACTATCTCTCAAACGCCACTGAAATTCTGCTGCAGCACAAACTCCACGTCCAGTACGAAGTCCGTTCAGAAGGCTCCGCAGTAAATCAAACCCAGGTTGATGTTGAGTGGGGTCTGAGACAAGATAATTATTTTCATTTTCTCTGCAGAGCATGAAGCTCACCATGCACCCGCTACTGTAATTCCCTCTCCCGGTAACTTATCCACAATGGGCATTATAGGAAATAATAAAGCATGGGTGTAAAACTGTAAATAAAATAGGCAATATCAAGTCCTGTGATATGCAATTTTAAATGAAAACCTTATGAGAGATGCGACCTCCTTCATCCCCACTCTTCAAAAGGAAAAGGACAGCAACAGTTCGGAGTTGAGAGCAAGTATGAGGGTGTCTCTGTGATTTGAACTATAAGTTGGCATATCTTGTTAAGCAAGCTCCAGTGGCTTCTTGTTTCTCTACAGGCTAGAATTTGGTGAGGAAAGTCTGATTTTTACAAAAAGTGGATGGACACCAAAAGGAGAGGAATAATACAGTTGTGGCATTACAAGTCAGCAGCGTATTAGACATTTTTTGTTTGTTTGTTTTTTGTTCGTAGGAAAGGATTTTCTGTTGAGGTCCTGGAGAAAAATAAGTTTTATTAGTTGAGCGTAGAAAAGAGAGAGAGCAACAGGATTGACTGTAATAAGCCTCTCCTTTTTACCGAAAATCCATTACTTTCTGAGCTATTAAGTGATGAAAGGGATTAAGAGAATAAAAAAATATATATATATAAGCGGGACTGTATTCGTAAATCTAATAAAGATGATAACAGTAGGGCATTTTGTGAAATTTGCATGTGAATGTATAACATCCTAATCCACTAGCAGACTGCATTGTACTGTGGAAGGGGGAGGGGTATGTATTGAACATATAGGGATAAAAAATTCAACAGTAGAATTTCTGGCCAAGAAATTTTTTTTCCATATGGACATCCATATGGTTTATCACAGAATCCATATTTTTGTCACCAGTGCCCATATGTTTAGTTTTTGCTTATATAAAAGTGAAATCACTCTCCATTATCTCATTTACTAGAAAGTGTTTTGTAGGCGTAACCAAATGTGGAGAACACTTTGTTCTGTAGGCCTCAGATGTTGGAGGCATAACCAGATGTGGTACACCTGGCTCTCAACAGAGATTTTTTTTAAATCAATGCCATTGGAGTAAAGTGGCCACCCTCTACTGGCATAGGGCTCATTAATAATGCTATGTGATCCGCTGACATAGGGATTGGGGCCAACCCTGAGAATCAGGGAATTATAACCAACTTATTGACATGTCCTGGTTTCTCTTGCACTGAACAGAGTTCTTGATCAGAATAATAGAATCCTAGGACTGGCAGGGACCTCGAGAGGTCATGTAGTCCAGCCCCTGCACTCATGGCAGGACTAAGTATTGTCTAGACCATTCCTGACAGGTGTTTGTCCAACCTGCTCTTAAAATTTCCAGTGATGGAGATTCCACAACTTCCCTAGGCAATTTATTCCAGTGCTTAACCACTCTTAGTTAGGAAGTTTTTCCTAATGTCCAACGTAAACTGCCCTTGCTGCAAATTAAGCCATTGCTTCTTGTCCTCAAGAACCATGCCCAATATATTTGGGGGTGGGGGGAGAAGGGAGTAAGTGAATGTAATGCTGGTGAAAGGTGCCAGATTGATAACCCTGTTTCTCAGTTAATCCACAGAACCAGTAGAGAATAGGTAGTGACAATGAAAGCTTCTGCACACTATCCGGTGAGCCTCCTCCCTGACCTGGACATTCAGTCCTTGACCTTTTTGCTGAGATTTCCAATGAGAGATTCAGTTACAGCAAAAAGAATTGGACTTAGAATATTGACTTATTTCACACAGCCGCCAGATGAGAGTATTTTAGCCAAAGGTAAGTGTGCTGTATTATTGTATATCGTATGAAGCAGGAAAGCAGCAGTGGCATGTCCTTACTATACGTAGTATATAATGAAATTGACTGCAGTAAATAGAAATGCTCTGACGTTGCTATGTCTATAGTATTTGTTAACTTACACAATGGGCAGGGAATACTCTTTTATCCCATCCAGGGAAGAAAATTCAGTTACCCATGCCACTGGATTTATACTTTCCCAAACGACTGGATGTGCCACATTAAAAAAGGCAGCAATGTGAATGTCTTATTCAAATTTCTCTTCTCCAGTTTATGTAATGTAAATTTCAGGTGGGCATGGATTCGTGCTTTATCCTCTACCTCCGTAACAATAATGGAAATTATTGTGGGAGGTTAATAACCGTTGTGCGTCAATACTGTATTATCTTCTAAATCTCACAAAGAAAAGGCAACTACCTTCCTTAAATAAATTTAGCAGCAGAATCTTGGGGTGGAGGTAATAGCTACCATGCCAGCTTCTTGTAAATAATTACATTTCAAATAGACTCATTGTATTCATTTTGACCCTGCTCCCATTGGAGTCATAGAGAATTTTGCCACTGACTTCGATTGGAGCAAGTTCAGGCTCTTTATATTACCTGCGGCACAGGAGTGATAGACAGTCTTAGCCTTGTAGAAGTATCATTGGATGCAGGCATTTTGTGTTGCCTTTTGGTGGAAGCAATCAATCATTTTCAGCACTGCTTTTCCTCGACAGGGTTGCAGCTCTGGAAGGTCAGTGGTAGGTGCTAGTGGGTTGCTACCTCATGGGCCTTGATTGATTGGATACCGAGTCACTTTTCAAAAGCGATGGCTCATACAGTGTGCCTGACATGTGCAGACTGTCTGCATGTGGCAGTTCCTGGGCACGATGGTCAGACGTTCCTGGGCAACCTTCTCTGGCTGTCTGGTCAGTGCATGCATCTGAGCCATCTCTGCTGGAGATTTCTCAGTATGAACAGTCAGCATTTTGACCCTCAAGTTGGCAAAGGGTTGACAGCCTCTTGTCTTTTATAGTCATGGGGAAATATGCTGAGAATATGCTATAAATACTAAATGTAACTTAGTGGACAAGGAAATTGCAAGTGCTAAACACCTTTGATTTTCATGTGGAAATGCTGGTTTTTCTTTTTTGGTATTAGAATGTAAGATTGAATTTATTTTAAGATTCTTTAGGGCAGCATTACATTCCTTCCACTGTTCTATTCCTTACCACATTACCTCACCACATTAGCACTTGTATCTCCCTCTGATGGCATCCAGTTTCCATTCCATTCACAGTGGCCAGGGATCATATCTCTGATCCACTTAGAAACACAATGATCTTTACCCCTGAGAATGCAAACGCTTTCTCAGTCAAATCTATTGATCTACAGGACTCTATTTCTGGCTTTCCATTCACTCACTTGCTGTTTGGGATACTGGATATTCTTTCTGGGGGAAGAGTTAACTTTGTTACTAGGAACTAGAAGAACAACATTTCTGTAGAATCCAGAGATAGAAGTGATCTTTTATATACATTCATGTGCGTGTGTATGTTGCGCGTGTATGCACACATGGTACATTTCTTCACTGAACAAAATTAAAACTGCAGCCAGTAATGCACTAAGCTTGGTGACAATAGTTGAACTCTGTATGGAGCCAAGAGGGGACAGCCAAGGTAAACTGCATTTGCATTCTTATGTTGCAGTCATTTAATCAAGAGTGGCAATGTTAAGGTGACATATACAAGCATAAGTTGGCTGCTGGAAAGACAAGAAGTGAATATTCAGGGGTAATACAAGGAGACTTATTAGTGCCCAGGGAGGAAAAATATGACTTCTTTCAGCACTCTTTTAGTGGCGTGCAAATGTTTGGGGCTAATAAAATGCAAATCCGGTGTCAGAGGGCTTTCTGCAGTGCTGAGCCCTGGTACTTCCATACCACTCTTTGTAAATCACAGTAGCCCTATAAATGCCATTTTTTGCCATCTGTGCCACATCAGGGCCCCACTGTGCTAGGCGCTGTAGAAGCACATAGTTTAAAAGAAACAGACTCTTCCCTAAGGAACTTTATAATCTAAATAAAGAAGGCAAAGAATAGCAGAGAAAACGGGAGCACAGAGAGGTGAAGTGACATACCAAAGGGACACAGCAATTCAGTGGAAATGCTGGAAATATAGAGTACAATTTTCATAGGCTCCTCAGGTGTATATAGGGGCTTAAGTCCCATTGAAAATCGTGGTACTTTGGCTCTTAAGGACTTGATCCTGTGTCCTTTGAAGTTAATGGCAAAGGTCCCATTGACTTCAGTGTCACAGAACCGGGCCCTGAGTGCCTAAATCGCCTTTGAAAATGGGATGTAGGCTTCTAAGTCACTTTCACTTTTGAAATGTTTTCCATAATCCATGAGTCTCAGACCAGTGCCCTATCCACTGTATACTGCTACCTCATGATAGACTCATTGATGACTAATTAAATTACTGCGTAAATATTAAGCATTTTTTACAGCTGTCTTGATAGAATGAACAAACAGAAGGACTATTATTATTAAATAACATATTGTAGTAGTGTTTAGAGGACAACCAAGCTAGGGCCCCATTATGCTAGGTGTTGAACAAACGTATAGTAACACAATCCCTGCCCCCCAAAATTTACAATCTAAAAGCCAAGAAAGAACAAGTAGATGAGACAACCATTTGGGCCAGGATGGGAAGGTGGAAGATGAACTCTCATTGGGGTCGTTCAGCTGTCGTGATTACATACAGTGGTAACACATCTCAGGATATCTGTGAAGAGTACTCTGGGGTAAGGATGAAAGTTGACTTTGGGAGGAATATAGAGTGTTTTATCACAGTTTCATTAATCAATAACTGAAATTACAGCAGAACCAATTCCTTGAGCTAGACCTCTATTGTAGCTATTGGATAACCATTTTTTTAAAAAGGGAAAGAATCTTAAAAAAAATTCTGCAGTCATAATAATGAATAGGTGCTATGAAAAAGGCACCTCCATTAGAGGCAAAGCAACTGTTTGTCTTAATAACAGCCAGGGTTGAGCAAGGTGTTGATTCTGCTGTAATTCCATTTTCTGGTTAGTCAATGAGCAGGGTGAAAAGTCTATCTTGAAATAGAAGTAAAATAAGGGGGGAAAATCACATTTTTTCTGGCTTAATTTGATGACAGGTTCTTTGGAAACTGTGATTGCATAGTTAATAAACCCTAGATATCTCGCTTGTTTAGAAGTTTTTAAAATTAGTTGACTAGTAGCTTAAAGAATAATTAAAAAGATAAATGGTGTGGTTTTCTTTAACCAGTCAGGCACTAGGTGTAACCACCATAATAATAGGTTTCAGAGTAACAGCCGTGTTAGTCTGTATTCGCAAAAAGAAAAGGAGTACTTGTGGCACCTTAGAGACTAACCAATTTATTTGAGCATAAGCTTTCGTGAGCTACAGCTCACTTGCTTGCATCCGATGAAGTGAGCTGTAGCTCACGAAAGCTTATGCTCAAATAAATTGGTTAGTCTCTAAGATGCCACAAGTACTCCTTTTCTTTTTACCATAATAATAGATGCTCAGAGGGAGCAGGAGCTGAGTTACAGCACACATTATTTTCCAGAAGTGCAGACTACCAGCATTTCTGAATTTAAAGAGGGTGGGAGGAGAAGGTTACTTACTGCATCATTTGACCAAGAAAGAGACTAGTGTAACATATTAATACTACGCATGTATAAGTAATATAATATAATACAATACCTTTAATTTGAAGATCTTAGTGCTCTTTACAATAACCAGTTAATTTAGCTTCATAGCACCCCTGAAGTGTCATAGTGTAAGAATCATTCTCCCCATTTTACAGATGAGAAATTTGAAGCACAGAGAGATTCTAAGAGGTGTTGAGGAACTTCAGTTCCTACTGAAGTCAAGGGGAGTTGCAGATGCTTAGAATCGTTTAGGGACAGACCTAAATGACTTGTCCAAGGTGACATAGGAAGTCTGTGACAGAGCTAGTTCCCCTGACTCCAATCCCTGTGCCTTAACCACAGGGCCATCCTTCTTCCCTCTGTAAATGACACAGATTTTGTCAGCAGGGCATAGAACATTATGCAAAAAATACAGTAGTTGAGAACAGGAACAAGCAATTCATTTGAGGGTTTAATTGGATCTGTTTTCAGTCCTTGCTCCTGCTTTACCTCACACCTAGATGCTTTTCACGCTGACTGAGACTTGTATTGAACTCTTTCCATACTCCCAAACTCCCACACTTCCCAGAGAACTGACAATTCTTGCTCAGGCAGGTCTACGCTATGTGGCTAAGTCAACCTAAGTTATGCAACTCCAGCTACGTGAATAACGTAGCTGGAATCGACATACTTTAGGTCAACTTACTGCGGTGTCTGCACCACCATGGGTCAACAGGTATGCTTCTCATTCCAGTGGAGTACTAGAGTTGACGGGACAGCGATCAGTGGTCAATTTAGCAGCTCTTCCTGGTGGATCGATCACTGCGTGTTGACCCCCTGGTAAGTGGAGACAAGCCCTCAGACAGAGAGGGTCTTTCTAGAGCAGGTTATTTTAATATAGCCTCCATTGAAATGTTCCTGTGTCGTTTTGAGGAACTACTTGGCATAAATTCATTTTCCCAAACACTCTCTCTTCCATACACCCCAATTCCAAATAGAGATCTTTTGGAGGGTGAATGAGTTAACATCTGTAGAAATGCAGCTACTTTTATTATTTTTGCCATTTACTTCACATTGTTTTATGGATGAACTGTGTGACTATCACCAAAAGACTCAGCTAATACTGTTGTCCTCTTTTATCAAGGAAATTTTTGAGAAACCACAGTAAAGCCGCTGTAACCCTGGCAGTGCTTATAATTATAGCCAAAAATAGAAAGCAGTACTTCATACATTTTCCTAATGTAGGGGGTGTGGTCCTTGACACTCAGCCAAGTTAGGGCTTGGCTGTAAATGTTTAGCACAAACTTCATAAATAGCCATTGGTGTATGAAGTTCTTGATGACAGAACAGTTTTTTTTTCTAGAAAGAGCACCCTCTGCTGGCTAGGTCTCCCACAAAGTAGTTCACTTAATTACCTAGGTGGACTGTACATACCCGATACACAATAGAATATTCTCAACAGGCCTTTTTAGGGACCAATCGTAAGAACATAAGAATGGCCATACTGGGTCAGACCAATGATCCTGTCTTCCGACAGTGATCAGATGCTTCAGAGGGAATGAACAGAACAGGGCAATTTATTGAGTAATCCATCGCCTGTCTGCTAGTCCCAGCTTCTGGCAGTCGGAGGTTATGTCTCTGTCATGGCTAATAGCCATTGATGGACCTAACCTCCATGAATTTATCTAATTCTTTTTTAAACCTGTTATACTTTTGGCCTTCGCAACATCCTCTGACAATGAGTTCCGCATGTTGTATGAGGAAGTACTTCCTTTTGTTCGCCTATTAATTTCATTGGGTGGCCCCTGGATCTTGTGTTATGTGAAGGGGTAAATAACACTTCCTTATTCACTTTCTCACCACCAGTCATGATTTTATAGATCTCTGTCATATCCCTCCTTAGTCATTTCTTTTCTAAAATGAACAATCGCAGTCTTTTTAATCTCTCCTCAGGCGGAAGCTGTTTCATACCCCTAATAATTTTTGTTGCCCTTTGCCATACTTTTTCCAATTCTAATATAATTTTTTTGAGATGGGACGACCAGAACTGCACACAGTATTCAAGGTGTGGGCGTACCATGGATTTATATAGTGGCATTTTGATATTTTCTGTCTTATTATCTATCCCTTTCCTAATGGTTCCTAATATTCTGTTAGCTTTTTGACTGCTGCGGCACATTTGAGCAGATGTCTTCAGAGAACTATCCACAATGACAAGATCTCTTTCTTGAGTGGTAATAGCTAAGCCATGGGTGCACCAATGTAACATTCCTCTCTCTCCTTTGGCATATGATAGTGCATCCCACAAGGTGCTGAACTCCTCCTGTGAGATCCTGAGCACCCTGAATTCCCATTGGCTTGAATGAGAATTCAGGAATGCTCAGCAGCTTTCAGAATCAGCCATAATAACTGTCTTCCTCGTGTATTAGAGAGACAAGGTGGCTGAGGTAATATCTTTTATTGGAACAATTTCTATTGGTATGAGAGACTAGCTTTCGAGCTTACACAGAGCTCTTCTTCTTGCTGGTATGTTGTTCTTTTTGCTTACAGACACAGAATTTATTTGGTTTTGTAAGTGCCTCTACAACTAGGTTGTTATGCTCTCCCTGTACAAATATAAAACCTTGGTTTATTTGCCAGCTCAAACAAGAGTTTACAAATCCAGCTACTCTCCATAGCACAGAATATGGCCACTAATGTGCATAAAAAGACTCTGTGGTGGGATCTGTAGTGTTCCCGAAAGGCAGGCGAGAGAGATGAGATGAAGTAAAACTTTGGGAAAGTTCAGTCAACAAGATAAGAAGTACAGTCATACTGATTTATAAAGATACTGTAAGTTTTAAACATGTACTTTCAATCTGAAGGACTGCAGTGGGGATTTAAAATATTACTATTTAATTTTTAAAAATTACATAAATTAAGTGAACAGCCCATTAACAGGATGCCATCAGGATCACGTGGCCAGTTCAGATCAAGTTATATTATCTTGCCTGTCGGATTTGAATAAGAATTAAGAAATTACTATTCCAAAGTAGTCTTGGGCATTGATCCTCATTTACAATGAAATTCGTCACTATAACTACCTGGAATTCTACCATTTTGACAGAAGCATTCCACTGAATCGTCTTCATGGTTCAACTATTAGTGAAGTATATTAGTAGGAGGAAAAGCTTCTAATTAGTAGTTCTACTTGCATGTTCAGAGAAGTCTTGTCTTGCAGAGAGTTCACTTGTAAACACCAACAAGACATGTCTAATGAAAGGTAACCCAGATCTGACAGACAATGCACTTCTCTTCTTTGGCGCCCGTGACTCTGGATGATGGTTCATATGTGCGGTGTCCCACCAGCAGCATGTCTTTCACATTTCAGTGCTGGCTCCTCATAGTGTAACCTGTCAAATCACAGATTTTTATTTTATCATATGTGTCCAGGGTAATGAAGCTGCGAGGACTAAACTATGCTTGGTAAAACTGAATATATGCCAGCCTTTATGTTGAGCTAAATAAACCAAGGTTCCTCTTTCTGTACATATATTTTTTTTTTTAAAGAAACATCATTGTTTTGGAAGCCAGTTCAAAACCACCTGATAAATACTTTCTTCTCAGTTCAGTGCTAAATTGTATCGTTATGTCGAAATCCATATGCATTTGGAGTCTCTTTTTATTGAACACTACAGAGTGAATGAGAGGGCCTGATTCTCCTCTTGCACTAGTGTTATACTTCTATAACTCCAGTGACTTTTTATGGAACTACTTCTATGAGAGGAGAATTGGACTGAGAGTGTTGCAGTATGTCAGGATCAAAAGCTTACTACCAACAGGGCACACGAGGGAAGGCAGGTGCTGAGCATTGGCATACAGTTCTCTCTACAGAATGTAAGGTAGTTATACGTCAACCCTAAGATTTTTTTTTAAAAACCAGCAGATAACCAGCTCTGGACAGCCACTAAAATGATCAGTCCGGAATTTGCAATAGACTGAAAATAGTACACCAGATGGTAATATATATTGCTATATCTCTTATTCACCAGATGTGTCAAACAGCAGCATGTATCTCTGATTAGACTGATGCATTTTCCCTTGGAAGAGTGTCTAGAAATTATTAACATTTCTTTTCTCTGATAATATCTTTTCCACATCTGGGCTCCCTTAAGGACACAGATCACAACCATGGTCAAGTGTTCTCGTTCGCTACTTTATATCCGGTACCTGCTGAGAATATTTTAGTAACTACATGTCTCAGAGAAATGAGGCACAAACATCAGTTTCAACAGTCATTTTAAATACTCTCTCACAACAGTAGAAATTGCTGCATTGTGAAGATTGAGTTAAACCTCCCACTGGAACTCAAGCCAAACATTGTTTTCCATAAACTGTGAGGTGCCATTACATATTTTCTCATTGTGAGCTTCTGGACAGAACTGGCCTGATAAGATTTCCAGATCACATTTTCATACCCAAGAGGGTCAGATAAACTTTGGAAAAGCAGCTGGTCTTTTGGGTGTTTATCTGAATCAAACCTGAATTCCAAACCTTTCATTTTTGCTTGTCAACAGTGTTGACCTAGAAGAATTATTTCTGATGAAGTGTATTTCTCTGTCACTGCTGGTTTTAACTGTGGTTTAACTATTGTGGGGATTACAAAGGAGGAGTATTTTGTGCCAATGCTATGGATGTTTTGAAATGTCAATTCTAGTAATAATAATTAAAGCTTTGCACATGTTGTGTTTTCCTTCCAAAGACCTTAAAGCTCTTTAAAAACATGAATGAATTAATCTTCACAACATCCCTATGAGGTAGATGCTTATTTTATCCCCCATTTTACAAGTGAGTTTGTCAATCCACTTCAATGGAAGCTGGGAGATAAAAAATGGAAATGGACTTGTGCCCTGCCTCCCTAAAATGACAACTGGCAACCTCTGGGGGAGGAAAGGCTTCTGCTGGTCTAGTTTAACCTGGTGGGAGCTGCAACCAAAGACTTGGGAGACTAATGCAAAGAAATTCCATTTAAAATTTAAAAATAAATTTGCTTTGTCCATACCTGCTTCCCTTTTGTAATCACTTTCCACAGACATGAGCAGTTGGAGCTTTATTTGGTCAACAGCTAGCAGAAAATGAATTCTGTGCTGGTGTATGCTCCAATATGCAAGCTGTGGTGGGATGGGACACTGCTTTGGCATGTAAGGCAAACAAAGTTCCCCAAACCTCCTGAGAGAATCCTGATAGAAGAGGCAAGGAGAGGAGTCAGAGAAGAGCCATGAGAATGATTAAAGGATTAGAAAACCTGCCTTATAGTGATAGACTCAAGGAGCTCCATCTCTCTAGATAAACAAGGAGCTCCATCTCTTTAGCTAAGCAAAGAGAAGGTTAAGGGGTGACTTGATTACAATCTGTAAGTATCTAAATGGGGAGCAAATATTTTATAATGGGGTCTTCAATCTAGCAGGGAAAGGCATAACACAATCCAATGGCTGGAAGTTGAAGATAGACAAATTCAGACTGGAAATGAGGCATAAAAAGTGAAAGTCATTAACCATTGGAACAACTTACCAAAGGTCATGGTGGATTCTCCATCACTGACGATTTTAAAATCAAGATTGGATATTTTATTAAAAGATGTGCTTGAGGAATTATTTTGGGGAAGCTCTATGACCTGTCTTATACAGGAGGTCAGACTAGATGATCACAATGGTCCCTACTGGCCTTGGAATGTATGAATTTTCATGGCCTCCTCCTGATTATAAAGTTATGCTCAGTCAGGGAAAAGAAACAATTCCATGTGACTTATGTGACCAAGCACAACAAATCAACACAGCCTGAATGGCCTGGTTTCAGGTTCAATTACATTAAAAGAATAAAACCAGCAACTCCTCAAAAAATTGTCCAAAAAATATAAGAAAGTCTCCATTCTGAAAGTGCAAAAAAAGGGGGAGGGGCCTACATTTCTCAAGAAAATCACTCATTTGTCTTTTTCATTTCTATACAGTATTTATTTGTGTGATTGTTAGCAAGCACTGCACCTGTGCCTTCGAGTGGTTTCAGGTGTTTATGATTTCTCCTTACGTGCCACCTTCTATTTTGTAATGGTGAGACTATATCGGTCCCAAGGTCTAAACTCTGTCCTTGGACATGGTACAATGAGAGTGGTATTTAGCCTCATATGTCTTCGGAAATGTGAAGGGAGGAGCCCAGTATCATACATGGGTACCTAAGGAGGGCAGCATAGCTTGCCTTTTGGATTCTCAGATACGCACTTGGGTATATAAATGTCCACATTTGTGATTCAGGGGTGGTTTCAAAGTTCAGACGTGGAATCTGGAATCTTACAGTGTCCACCCTAGGAAAATTCATTGTGAGCTAGTTTTTTCTTTTTGCCATCATGCCTTGTGTTGAATCATGTAGCTCCTGAGGGGGAAAAAAGGACTTTGAAATTTTGCTTTCCGTTTATTCCTATTCTGTTATTTTGGGCCCCAGTTCTGGAGAGCATTTAAGCACATGCTAAATCCATCCCTATTCAGGACAATACTTATGCATGTGCTGAGCTTTAAGACCATTGATTTAATGTTAATCATATGCTTACATGTAGTCCCAAACAGAGATGCTTTTGTGAATCAAGGTCTTGGTTGGGAGAGGGATTGGGACATGAGGGATTTGACTGTATTGCCCAGCCTAACTTATATATGTTTTGGGATCTGTGGAATAATTGCTGCTGGGCCCTATATTGTTACTCAGTAAAGTCCATAGCAGGGTGTCCTTTAACTCACTAAAGGGGGAAAGAAACAACCCACAGTAAAACAGGGACGGTGCTTTCACTCCATGGTGTCTGCATTAATACAGCATTCTAGCAGCAGCTGTCTTTTTATTTTTTTTTAAACAGCTTTATTCCTCCCCCCCCCCCCCCCCCCCCCCCGTAGAGTAAGCTGACCAGATTTGCAGTTTATAAAACTGGGACAGCCTAGCAGGGGACAGGGCTGTCCATGAACCATCTTCAGGGGATAATAATATCAGTAATAGAATGACTGCCATGACAATTGCCTGGAAAGGTGAATTGCAGTGTATGTGCAGTAAACATTTTTTTTCTTTTGACAGAGAGAGAGAAAACAAGTGAACTTCTGAGTTCAGTGCAGGTTTTCATTAGAACCAGGGCGACCCACTTGCTAAAAAGTTGAACTCTGGTCAACTCCGCTCCTGTAAACTCTTGACCTCGATGTTATTTAGAGAGAGAAAGGGCTAAGAGATTTGGCTTAAATAAATAAATAGAGGTATCAAGGAATCTTCCAAGCTCTCCTGGCTCTGATTTTCAGTTAGAAGTAAAATAGTATTAATAACAAAAAATAAATCACAATATTATGAGCAGTGTGTTTCTGTATGCACTAAACATCCCAGGCATCCAAGTGTGGATCCTCTGATTTTGTTCTGTGTCTTCTGGTCCAACAGAGCTCCAGTTTGTTGACTTTGAAGGCATGCTGTAAGGCCTCTCTATTTTCTCAGGCTTGTCCTGAGGCAGTGGATTAGTGGGGGTGTGGTGCGTTGAGGGAAAACAGTGGAATTGGGGTCAATGCAGCCACTGGTGAATGGTGGTTTTTAAGTTTTACATCAATTTATACAGGCACCTACACTTTAACGTGGAATAATTTTATACACATTTTAAACTAACTTATAATAAATAAAAACATAACACGAAACAATCTGTTTCTGTTATGTTGGGGTCTTAAGGACAAAGAACAGTAAATACCCGAGAATCAAATAGACATGCGTTTGAACAATGGCTGTATTTAGGAATCTGTTAAGTCAATGAAGTAATATTTGCTTGCTGCTCATACAGCAACATACCCACAAGTACAGAGATCCGCTTTCTAGTCCACTGATGCTCAGTTGTTCCATATGGTTGACATCATTCCAAGGAGGGCTTTTTAAAAATAAATAAATACATAAATATATTCCCGTCACCGGCCATATATAGAAAGACGTTTCTGTGAAAGCTGGTCAGGGTATATGTCTCAAGTTCTCATGCCCTCCTTAAGCCTGGGTCCAATTTTCCCTATTGTAGGCCCAATTATGCTTCTTCCTCATATTTTGGATATATACAGTATCCTCCTGCAGCCACCCAAAGGTTGAAACCTGCTCTGGCAGAAACCCCTCCTCCAGCCTCCCTGAAACAAAACCTTCTGAAAATGTCTCCTCTTTCTACAGTGCTTGCTGGAAGTCCATAGGTCTCTTCTGAGATCATTGGGTCTGTCAATCTTGTTTAACTATTTAAATACCCAGATGCCGGTAAAAGATTTGTTCGGCTGTTTAAGAACTTGGCAAATGACATGAGCAAGCAGGCACATTTAATTAACAATTTTTTAATCCTTAAACTCTGAAAAGGACAAGAAATGAGAAAGATGGAAACAGATTTACTTTTTGTTTGTTTGAGCTGGAGCAAAAGAAGTTTAAAGGAATCAAAGGATATTTATAACCTTTTAAAATTAGGAGCATACATTTAGCAGACCTAATTTCCCCCCTCCTTTAATTTCTAGAGAAAGGTAGGTTGATAAAAGCAGGAAGCAGATTGTTTGTTAAAAGCCTCTGAGAGCCTGAAAGTGATACACATCCCTCCATTTCTCTGCCTTCAGTTCTAAACAATTCAGCGACAAAGATTAATAGACTTTGTGTGCACATGTGATTACCTATCCACACATATCTGTGTGTGTGCATATGTATCTGGATATGTACGTATGCCTGTCGAATGTTGTTTTTAAATCATTCCTTTTAACTCCTAGATTTCAGCGTTTGACCCCCCTACTTCAAAAGCGAGAGATTAAGCGGGCCCCATTATTTTGACATCAAATGCAAGCCCTATTCTGTTGCTAGGATACAGAATGTGGGACTATAATATTGCCTCCTTGCAAGGTTATATTGCCTAAGTGTGAGTAGCAGGCCATATTATAAATCTAAGTAAGTTAAGACAAGAGATAATGATTGCTGCTTTTATCATATACTAATTAAAAGGGAGGGTGGGAAGTCTATACAACAGTTACACCATGCACAACCTTTTTATTCCAAAGATCTTCTGGTATGGGAAGCACGATTAATGCACAATTTAATACAAGTCAGTATGAGCCAGGTTCTGCTTTCCGTTTCTGCCTGTGTAGATCTGGAGTAACTCTACTGAAACCAATAGTTATTTCTGCTTTATACCAGTTTAACTGACACCAGACTCTATCCCTATATGTTCTAGTACTTTTATTACAAGTAGGATGGAGTCTGTGTTAATTCTGATTTTTTTTCAATAATGATAATTGAAAGATGTTTATTGGCTGTGTATTGGGCTTTTAACATCTGCAGCCTCAATACAATGTGAATAGAAATGTCTTCTTAACCATTGCCCACAGAGCAGATGAGCCATGAACCTGGTATATTGTGGATAGATGGGGTTTTAGTCTCTTTTTGTACAATTACATTGACATTGTAGTGGCTCAGAAGCTGTATTTTAGTAGGCCAAAGCCAGTGCCTGATTGATTGCCATTACTCAAAAAAAGGGGATTACTCAGGATTTATTTATTGGTGAAAATCTGTCTCTCTCTTCATTAGAAATGTCAAAATTGAGAAATATCACTTCCATCCCGATCCAGCTCGATCTCATAGAGTAATATCCTGTACCCCACTGTGTAACCATTTACTCAACCCCTGTGCAGAAGGGAGAACCATTACCTGCGTAGGCCACAGAAGGGTCAGAATGTAAGCAGAGAATAGACATGCTTGCCTTCATTATAGGCTGTGGAAGAGCATGCTAACTGCAGCTTGGGAAGGGTAGTTTAAAAACAAACTCTTCAGCTGCTGTGCAGCAGCATTAGTGTTCTCCTGTGCCGAGGTTTTTCTTTTATAGGTAGGGGTCAGATGACCATAGCTCAACCAATGTCTAAGGAGATATTTGACGCCAAGAACTATTGATTAGTTAAGAGAGCAATTCTGGAGAGCTGATTTAGGTCTCATATCTGTGTTTCAGCAGGTTGGATTTTGTCTGGCAATTATTGAGTGCACAACATATATGGCTACATGGTGTTTTACCATATATAGTTCTGAGCATCCAACAGCAGTAGTATGAGTCTCAGCTCAGTGTTTAAGATGGAGCCTGAGGTTTGTACTCTGATTTTACTTTCTGTAATCTATATTTTACTTTCTGTATTCTATATTATTTTAGGATTGGTTTATTTTACTCTAATAATTAAATACATACTTTGTACCTATGTAGCCCCCTCCATATGAATCTCAAATATATTGTCACAATACGTCTTTCACAGTAGTTAGGATTATTATCCTTGTTTTACAGATGAAAACACATTTTTCCAGAGTCCACTAATTTGGTTGTCTCCATGTTGGAGTGCTGCAATTTTGGATGCACCCTCCCCAACTCTGATTGATTGAAATGGAGATGTGCATGAAACAGCAGAAGCAGCGAAAATGGACTGTCTTCAAATTTTGGCCAAAATTACTTCTCCAAGGTCAGACAGGAAAGCAGTAGCAAAGCCAGGAATAGAAGCTGTGGCTCCCAGCCCTCTTCCTTAACCAGAAAACAGTATATGATGCATGATATCCATGTGACAAATTGCATAGTCATGTGATTAATTGCATTACTCATGTACCTTTTATGACCTCTTCTTACTAATCCATCTGCCCTGGGGTGCATTCTAACATTCCACAGCTCTGAATAGCCATTAAAAATTCCTGCTTTTCTTCCAAATGCCCACAAAATTACACAGGTCTGAGGTGCAGACTGATAATATTCAGTTCTGCACAAGTGACAGGTTTAAGGCCGAATATCTCTCAACACATGAAGGCAAGAAATTGAAGACTTATACCAACAAATGGGAAGGTTTCCCATGATCTGTTTGCTTCTAACCCTAGAAGATTACAAGATATTGGACTTTAAAGATGTCACATGTTTATACAATGGTGTGATCGCTGGTTCTGGAACAATTTCTGTAGCGGGAGTGCTGAGAGCCATTGAACCAAACTGTAAACCCTGTATATAATGGAAACCACTTCAATCCTGGGGGGTGCAGGAGCACCTCCAGCATCCATAGTTCCAGCACCTCTAGGTATGATGTGGTAGAAAGGTTTTATTTTGACTTTTTTGGTAAGTCCTGTATAACTCACTGAGTACTGCATAATTCACTCATGACTTCACCACTTATGTATGATGCCTCTATCCAAATTCATGCCACTAAACCTATATCCTCCACCACACAATCGTGTCTGTGTCTATAATATCATATCCCTATATCACTATATAAAATATATATATTATACTGTGTGTGTGATTTAATAAACTCCCAAAATAAATATTTTTCTTATATGTATTCTAATGGAGCACGTGGCAGTGGGTTGTACAGGTTAAACCAGGAGACAAACAGTCAGGATGTTTGGGGACCTAAAAAAGTACCTCTAACCAAGATAGCACTTAGGTCCCTTTGAAATCAATGTGACTTAAGCATGTGCTTAAAGTTAAGCATAAATGTAAGTATGTGCGTAAGTGCTTTTTTTCAACTGGGACCCTGTTGAAGTAAATGGAAAGTATTCAGAGTCTGCAGAGTGATAGTTGGGTTTCAGGAGCCTACTGCTAGCTCTGCCACTAACTTATTGTGGCCTTGGACAAGTCACTTAACCTTTCTGTGGCCCAGTTTATACATCTGTAAAATGGATGTAAAAACACCTACCTCTTAGAGCTCTTCTGAGAATTTATTAATGTTGAAGTACTTTGAGACCCTTGGATGAAAAGCACTTACAAAATTGTAAAGTATTATAATTATGTGTGTCTGTAATAATAATACAAACCTATAAATCCAAGTGTAATATGAGCACAGTTAATCAAAAACAATATAATGGGTTTCATGGTGCAAACCTGGGCATATGCCTGTCAAACTGAATCCAAAGCTACAGGACATAGGGCGGGGAAAAGAGCTCTTAAAACAAGATAGTTTTACTCTAAAGTCACAACTCAGGTGTACTTAATTTTCAACAAACCCTGTGACCCCCTCCCTACATCCCATTGTCTCTGGAGGATTGTGAGAAATAAACTTGTTACAGCACTATTTTTCTCTTTCTCCCTCAGGCATTTTATATTGTTTCAGAAAAACATGAACTGGGATTTTTTAATGTTTATTTTTAAATATGAAACTATATGGACAATATTATTGGTGCATTTCTTGAAATGTGTCCAGAATTCAAACCTGGAGGCTATAGAAGTGCTGGAGTGAAATTGGCCCTAGACAGTTAATAAATTCTGAGCAGAGATGCATAAATCAGCAAAGGGTATCTTTCAAACTTTTTTTTTTTTCCAAAGGGTGGGCATGGGGGAGGGAAATGTCTTCGGAGAATTGTTTTCTATCAGTTCAGAAAATAGAGAAAAGAATCCAGCAATACCCAGTGCTGGTTAGCAGATTGTCATTTTTGGGTTTGATGTTCCTGGGTTTAATTGTCTTTCATGTGAACAATGGCAGGAGCTCTCTAGTGTGCCATGCGAGCATGATAAAAGGGGGCCGTTCTTGCATAGCAATGCCTTTTTTTTATTATTAGCGTAAAAAATTAGCAAGCTGGAAGTCGTTAGAAGGAGTTCCACTGGCATTAATTGTAATGCAGCCTGAATTTGTTTGCAGACCAGTGCGGCAAGACAATAGCAGCAGGGGGAAAAAGCAATATTAATAGCCTTTTACTTATTGTATCATTTTAGCGAGCCTTAATAAGGTGTCTGCTGTCAACTGGAATTTATTAAAAAAAAAAGACATGGTAATTGATGTATTGCAGTAAGTATGGATGTGGGCTCAACTTGATTAATGTATGAGTTGGCTTTTTAAGGCATTTTAAAAAGGCTTCTTAACTGGGTCTTAAGAGACTGGCACAAGCCCAGTGTAAACTACCTCATTGCAGTTGGAAAACAGCCTGACAGCTGCTGATGTCTCCTGGGCTTTGCTTTTTTTTTTTTTTTCTGATCAGAGAAAACAGAGAAAGTAATATAGTCCTCGTCAATAATTGCAGTGCTTAAAAATCTTATAAAGGGATTTCTATTCTTCCCTCCGGAGATAACTTTTCAAAGGTTAAATTAGTTTTACTTGTGTGTGCTTCAAATATTTCAGGTCCCAATAAGGATCACGTTTTGTTTTAAATAAAATGCTAGTTTGTGAGGTGCATGGGATTAACACCTTGCTGAATATCTACCGTTTCTAATATGAGTTGGACATTACATCACATCCAAGGTTGTCTCACTGTATTCCCCAAAACAATCTACTGCACATTGATCATTGTTACATTCATGTTGCCAGTTTGTTTCACAGAAGGGCATTCATTTTTTTCTCTCTTGAATTTATCAACTCCTGTTTTGACACCTTACCTACTGAGAGAGTCCCAGCATTTAGAGCTTAAAATAATCTAGAAAGACAAAAGCTGGGATTTTCATAGGGGCCTATGAGAGTTAGGTACCCAACTCACATTCAGTTTCAATGTGAATAGAGTGCCTAACTTCTTTAGTCTCTTTAGAAAATCACAGTCTAAAATACCTGCCTGGATATCCATGGGTGCCACTGAAATACTGAAGGACAATCTAATAAGACTCTTCTGATTCCTAATATGTGTGAACTAGGCATTCTGTTACATGAACAAGCTACCAGGAAATAAGAGTGGTACGAGTAAAAATATGACAGGTTTCAGAGTAACAGCCGTGTTAGTCTGTATTCGTAAAAAGAAAAGGAGTACTTGTGGCACCTTAGAGACTAACCAGTTTATTTGAGCATGAGCTTTTGTGAGCTACAGCTCACTTCATCGGATGCATAGCATATCGTGGAAACTGCAGAAGACATTATATACACACAGAGATCATGAAACAAAACTTCCTCCCACCCCACTCTCCTGCTGGTAACAGCTTATCTAAAGTGATCATCAAGTAGGGCCATTTTCAGCACAAATCCAGGTTTTCTCACCCTTCCTCCCCCCCCCCCCCAAAATATGTTTCTTTAAGTATGCTGTGGACTTCCTGTATTCCTCACCTGAATTCCTCACCTATTGTGCCCTAAGTCAAACAACTGATATGTGGTATGCTGTGCTGATGGGATCGGCAGCAACCTATGTACGTCTGTGTATATCTTGTACACTCGTGTTTCTGCTTGTAACTGCAGCTAGCCAGTGGACAAGCAGAGAAATATGTTGAGAGGAATCATACAGAATAATAGTTCAATTACTTTGAATAAATGTGTTCATCCTTATGGTCTCCCGGGGTCACCATGATCTTGAGGTGTAAGTTAAAAGGGCAGGCGTTTAATTTTATTTAAAAATTTCCATATTTGTCATCTAAAATAAAGAACAACTCTGTACCGACTGGACTAATCAAGTTCCTGTCTGCTCTGTAACAATACCATCAGCAGTGCTGAAAATGTCATCTGAGTGTATACCAAAGTCAAGTACAGAAATGCAGGCTTCTAATTTCCCACAATAGTATGTGGTCCTTCCTGGTATCCTTAGATCTTGCCCAAGAGAAGTATTCTTCCACCGCTATAGATGCAAACTTAATTTGCCTGTATAGGCTTCATCAGTCTCAGGTCTTGGGAAAAGCCACCATCTATTTATACACTCTGCAGAATTTGGAAATGCAGCTGCAGTTGCTGTTTCAGGTTGTGTGCCAGTGTGGCTGTTCTCTGTTCCCAGTATCTTTTGAACTTCCTGGTGTCACCTGCAGACGTTCTGTGTCCTGAGATGCTCCTACCCATCTTCTTAGCCTATGCGCAACGTACCTCAAGTGGCACATGACCAGGATTCATCACCAAATTTGGTCCACTGGTTGGATCATTAGCTTCCCCGGCTGGGGCCAGGTACTGATGGCGAGCACAATGTGAACGCTGATCCATGCCCCCCTGCATCTGCCCTTAAGGATAAGGACTAAGAAATGGAGCCTCATAGCATCACATCCTGGAGTACTTTGTTTTTAATAAGGGTTTGTTTTTGTTTTTTGTTTTTTGTTTGGGATGGAAGTATGTGCCAGACAGGCCAATCAGAGCTACTTCTGGAGTCTGTGGGCAGCCTAAAAGTTAACTGTTGCACCAAATTGGCTTAAATTGGTATCTCCCAATAATATCAAATAGTTTTCCTAGTTTCTTCATAGGGTTTCAGTTACCAAATACTCAGTAGCAGAAGGTTTAGACTCACATTACTTTAGCTGCTTCCCTAGATAGTCATTGTACTATTAACTGAACTGGTCACCTAGTTCCAAGGAGTGTGATTTGTAACCTTTGTTTACATAAGGTATCATATTTGTAAAGTTTTTAGTAGGGGTGTGATTTGCTGTGAACTTTCTTTTTGAGTTTGTCATCATTTCATCTAATACCATTTGTCTTTTCCCAGCAGTTCATTTCATAATACCCTTTTCTTCCTCAATCACAGAAAAGAAACCTGAATTAGTCTGCAGGCCTATGAAATTGCGTTAGTTGCATCTGCTGCTTTTCCTCACTGCTAGTCTTGCGCAGTCTCTTAGAACCCAGACTCTGTTTCCAAGGTATTTTCCCAGTGGATCCAGTATTCCCTTGTGACTAGCATTTAAACATAGGTGTCTCTGAAGTTTTTACTCTTCCTTCCTCTAATTACATCTGTGTGGCAGGTGGTGCAAATGGCTCAGCATACATCTGTGTGATCCTGTGCATAAAAAGATGCTATACCAAAGGCTACTTCCTTTTCCCTAACTCATATTTCTCAGAATTCTTTTCAAAATCCAATTTCACCAATATTATTTCCTTCTTCTTCATGTATCTTCTTAATTTCTAGATACGGACTCGAATCAAAAGCTCTGGGTCTGAACACTCATAAAGATTAGGGGTGTTTGGAATCCAGACATAGATTCAGATCCAAATTTTGAAAATGGCCCCATCTTTATAATGAATGTAACTGAAACCCTGGATTTGAGCAACCCTAAAATGTTAGGTATTCACAACCCAGGTTTGAATATTGTGGCTTGATCCCATCTCTGTATATTATCCAACTTATCTGTATATTCTTTTTCACTAGATTTGTAAGCCTTTGCTTTCTCTTTCCCTTCCTCAGTCTGATCTATTACCAGGTACTCAATACTTTCTCCTATAAGTGGGTCTGGTTGGAATTAGAGGGAGCCAGCCCACATCTGCAAGTGGTAGCACCTGCACATTCTTTTCTATACACAGGAAACTGCACAGCATGCAAGAATGGGAGGGAGATTGGTGACTGTGACCATTAGTTTGAGGTTTGCCATGTGCGTAGAATATTCAGTTTTTATGCAACCAGAAATTCTCAGAATTCTCAAGGCCGGTATTAACTGGATTAAGCTTCCTGTCAAAATTCTAGTCACCCCCTCACTTGGGGTTCTGAAGATCTCCATTCTGTTCCTGGCATTGCCATAGACTTTGTCTGGGACTTTCTGCAAACAAGGTGCATAAGTGATCTTACTCTCTCTAAGACTCAGTTTCCCCATTTGTATATGGGGCTAATAATATTTATCTAGGTATTAACAGGGCTGTTGTGACGCTAACTAAATGAATTAATGTAAGTAAATAACATGGATATTGCTGGAAGGAAACAGCCACATAATATTTTGCACTTATTAATTAATAGAACTGTTCAGTAGTTTTGATTAGAAGTGAAACAGAACTGGAGCCTTACAGTACCATGTTTCTTACAAAGTGAAAGGCATTGTTACTCGCTTTTAGCAAGCCTGAATCTGCAGCAACAAGTTTTTATAGCTAACACTGCAGCTCCTTCGGAGTTGGGTGTGAAACAGGCTGAATTCACAAGTGTGATGATGGCAAAGTGGTTTCATATGTTTTTGTGGAAGAACTGGTTTCTATGAGCTCACAGACATGGGGGGGTTTATCAAAAGGTATGCATGTGAATAAGCCCAGTTTTTTTGTGGTCAGATCTCATTACCAACCCTTTAGCAAGGTCCTCTCACTGAAACTGGAAGAGGAGCTAGGCCTAGCTGTGGTGCCACAGCAGAACTCTGATCTCAAATCCCGCCTTCTAAAACCAGTCTATAGTTACTACAAAAGTAAAAATACAGAAGACTCCACCAGAAATACACAGACTAGGCATCTCTGCTGATGCATAAATACAAATAATTCTGATCAGAGGGAAATTTACCTTTCTGAAAGTGGACTAAACTAATGTGAGCCAGAACATACAGCTAGCTGTGTGACCTTGGCTCACATTGGATATGTCTACCCAGGTTTTTTTTCCGTCTCATTATTTGATTGATTGACTACAAAGGTTTGGGGTTTACCCTTCGAATCAGTCCAGGCTAAACTACAACCATCTGGGGAGTGTCCAGACTGGTCTTTGAAAAAAGGTGTTGAGTAATATCTTACTACTCAAGGTGTCCCATGATTGGGCTATTAGTACTAGTTAGCATGAGTCCCGGTGACCCATATTTAGGCAGTTTCTGATAAATGGAGGGATTAAAAAGGCATGTCAAGCATTTTTACCCCAAAAGATTTTTAATTGAGAAATGTTTCCAAAAATGAAACTTTGTAAAAAAATTTCAACATTATTGAAGTTTTCTATTTTGGGGTGAAATCTTCCATGCTGTTTGTTTACCAAAAAGTTGCCAAAATTATAAAAATTATTGAAATTTTTCATTAATTGAAAACTGCGTCATCATACAAAATCTAAGTTTTTTGGTAAAGAAAATCATGTTAAAATGTTTGATTAAAATTTTAGTAAAAATGACCTCAGAAAACTTGAAAAATGGGCCTATTTAAAAATGTATCAAATGGAAACAACTTAAATGTCTCATAATATTGTTGTCTTAAATCAACACCTATTTTTGTGCAGTTCTGGTAATAACACACTAAGCCACTATTTACAGGATGCAATCAAACACAGGTGCTTGAAGAATGTATTTCTTCCTGACTTTGTCAGCGCTAAATCATATCCATATTGCCTGAGAAACCAAGTGAGAATGCTTCTGCTGAGTAGGGTTTATGACCTGGCTGATTGTATGGGATAGACTCAGCCAGTCCTGGACACAGGAAATATATCATGTGACTCTTTGTGGCTCAGGGCACAATGGTGTGGGGAGGCTAGGTGGCCTAGCTGGGCCAAAATTGAATGGTGATGTGATCCCATGCTCCAGATCGCAAAACCACTCACTCAGATTTGGCTTGGCCGCCCTACCTTAGGTCAGAGGGGCAGCTGGGCCAAATTTGAGTGGCGCTGCAACCCTGTGCACCTGCTTGGACTCCCAATCTTTGCAGTCCTGGTGACCATGGGGACTGGGCACCTCCAGCCCCCCAGAGAGAAGCAGAGCAGGGGGCACAAGAAATTCCCAGTGCCCAGGAGGGTGGAAGGATTGGATCTGGGTTTTTGGTGCTTCTTGGAGAAGCTGGGATGCAAAAGGAGGCAGAGGTTGGGATTCCCAGAACTGCCTGTCCCCGGTGGGCATAGTACTCTTCAGCCTGACCGCTTCACCAGGTAAGAGCTTAGATCTGGGTGTGAGGGAGGGAGACCATGGGGGTTGGGTGAAGGGGAAGAGCTTTGAGCTGGGTGCAGGTCAGTGTGAGAAAAAGAGCATGGGGCTGAATGTGGGGCAGCAGAAGGAGTGTGTGAGTGGTGCTTGGTGCAGGGAGGAGAGTGCGGATCTGGGTGCAGAGGCAGTGGGGGTAGCGTGGGGCTGGGTATGGGGGGAATGTGGGGCTGGGTGCAGGAGGGGAGGGGCGGGAAAGCTTTGAATCCCCTAGAAAAATTTTGCTTGTACCCCTGATATGTCAAAGTATAACCCAGACTACTGCCAGTTTATAGATATCTATTTGAAGCAGAAAATCTTTCAAAATATTCCTTTGGACAGCTGTGAACATGGACACTGTCTGAGTGAACAGGTACTGCAGGTACGAGGCTGCATTTTGAATAGGAATTGAGGATGACTTCTGTTTCTTTTATAATTAGAGAGACACGTTTTGCACAGTTCTGGTTTAGCACATGCATTTGCGTATTTTAGAATGGACCTGTACCAAATCTCTGATTCTGCCATTTGTGGCTCAGCACCAGCGCTGGAAAATGTGTGCATTACCTGGCATGCGCAGGCAAAAGTCCCTGCTTATGTCTTGGAACTGAACATTAAAATACCTGAATTCATGGATGTAATAGTGCCTTTGTATGTAGTGGTGAAATGTCAGAGTTACATTTATGTGCTCAGAAAGGTTATAAGGTAAAGCTAAATGCACCCCACAACATTTTTATTTACCCAGGACGTCAAACTGAAATGTTTTTAGACATGTTAATGAGGAGTCCTTGCTCCCCGTTAAGAAATGTCATGAACTTAGTGCTGTACAAGATGCCATTTTGTGCAGCTGCAACGAAGTTCCACATCCTATTTTTAACCCTTGTCATCATCTGAGATTATGGTAGGTACAGTCGCGATAGCTTTCCGGCTTATATCTATCAACTTTAACAGAAGAAATCATGTTGTAGCCTTATGACGGGGATACAATAGACTTTTTATTCATGCTGTGGGTATTTCTCGGTACTTCAGAGACATGGGGTTTTTTTTTCTCTTATTAACCTGTTTTCAAAATAATCTTCTCATATCAAAGCATGTTTAAAAACAGATTGTTTTTGATAGCAGTAACTAAAATGCAGTAAGAAGAAGCCTTTTGATCTGTTGCAAATAAACTCTTTTGCAGATAAATATGTAACAAGTGTATTTTTGTTCATTTGCTATCAAATTTAATAATAACCAGTGGAATTGAGTTCAACAAAAATGGTTTCATATCAGTCTTTGAATACATACTTTTAAATATTAAAAGATAATGATTTGTATGGCATTGTTATATAATGCATTTCTTGTCTTCTCTTGTGTGCATGTGACGAATTCCAGTCGATAAGCCCAGGACTCTGGAGTCAGTTGTCTGGCTAGTTATTAAGATTAAGATAAGTACTAAGAACAGAAAGATACAGTGCATTGTACTACCCTTATGGGACTGGGCCACCTAGGATTCCAAGTGTAAACAATGAATTAGTTCTCCCTGGCTCTTTTCAAACCTGAGGTGTACACTGTAAATATTGGTGAAATCTGATGGAAAGAGTGAGCAGAGATTATTGTTATTTTACCTATTAAATGTTGTTTAAAAATAAGAGACAACTTAACTCTCCCCCCCGCTCCCCAGATTCTGAACTCATTCAAATGTGCCTATAAAATACTAACCTAATTCTGGGACTTGTTTATAGGAAAGGTCATTATTTTTCATGCAATAAGCTGTAAGAAAAACACCAACACTTGGGAGTGCATCACCATTAGAAACTTCATGCTGAATAAAATAGCAACATATTTGTATTCAGTACAATGAAGTGCAGTGAACACTTTAAAAACCTAAGGGTCTGATCCAAAGCCCACTGAAGACTGCAGGAAGTCTCCCAGTGTCTTTAATGGGCTTTGGATCAGTTCCTAAATGAGAGTTTAGTAAAATGTACTGTTTCTGGCATTTTGAAGCTCTTATTGTTAATACCTTCAAAGGTAGAGTCTTTAGGGCATCACACTGTCTTTTCTAAAGGAAGAATGGGGGCGGGGGAATCCCATGCCTTTTATTATTCCTTGCTAATGAAACGTTACCGAAGTACACAAAACAGAGGCAAATATTTTCTGAAGTGCAAGCAGTGATTCATAGTAAATATAGTAAATATGAGCATTGTCACAAATTGGTAGGCAACATTTTCAGGACTGCAAAGTTTAACTGTCTATAAGATCACTGGAGGAGTGATAGAAAGGGGTAATTTAGCAAGCCTATCGCAGCAACATGCTGTGCGATGTAGAGCACTGGGTAGCAATTAATTTTTGTTAATGAATTTAAAACTAGATGTATGGAAATGGTTATATAAAATGTATACACTGCTAAACAGCTAACTAGTCCTTGGGGTTTGCGCTTTAATTATCTGTATGTAAATCATTTCAACCAGAGCAATCTAATGAGTCAAAAACTGCTAGGAAATTTGGATCTGGATTTGTAAGGTCTATAAGACACTTCCCCCCCGCCGCCTCCCCATCCTGATGCCCTACTTCACTAAAAGGCCTCTACAGATAAGCAGTTACTAACCTTTAATTAAACATCTCCTATGAAAAGGATAGTTTATGAAGAGAAAATAGGATTTAGTGATGCTTTCTAAAGTAGTATCACTAAATTCTAAGGATGCCCACTGTAAGAAATGTATGCTAAGGAATACTGAAAACTATCCAGCTGCTACAGAGGTTATACTTAGATGACTCATAAAGGTCTCTCCCAACCCTAGTATTTCTAATTTGATGGGAAAGAAAATATTTATTTTCATTCTTTAGAAAAGGAATGAGACAACTATGCAAACTACTTTTTCTTGCAAGTCTGAATGTGTCTCTTAGAATCTGAATGTGTCTCATTCATATTGCAGTTAAAATCATTGGGCTTCCTGAACTCCCTTATGCATGGACTAAGATTTCCTCTTAACTGGGAATAAAGATAAAAAGCTACTGTATATATATTTTTCTGTTTACAGTTATCTTAAGCAAAATTAAATTAAACCAGAAGTTATGATGGAATCACAATTTATAATTGATCACTAATACAATACAGTATCTGATGGCCTTTGATACCATCAGACTTTGTATTTATGTGCTGTATCTGGACATTCTAATTATAAACAATGGCCTTTGGAGTGCTTATAATACCACACTGCTTCTCCTCCCATCTCTTTTTTTAACATGGGGTCTTTATAACATGATTACATACCTCACAGTTACCTACTAGAGGGAAAGCTCTACTTGGTTATTGATGTTGATATATGCCGTATAAGCGGGCAAAGAAATGGTCCAGATTCCTAATGATTAGCGCTTACTATAAAACTCATATTCTAGAAGATGGGAACATGCATCTGTCGTACCCTACACATTGTAACTTAACATAGTCAGACGCACGTTTAAAAGTCCAAACGTAAACCTTGGGAACAATATCCTAAAATAGTTAGATTTTAATTGTTCCAAATGGGGACGGGGATGGAAGCAGGTGTGTGTGTGAGTTCAGCCTCTGTGCAGACAGCTCTGTGCTGTATATTCGGTGAATGCACTGGAACCAGCTGCTTGTTTTAAAAAGCTCCTTAACTCAAACTCCTTATGGTCTGAAATATCCAGATAGTTAGCATTCTTTCCAGTTTGATATGATTGAGACCTTTACTTGAACTGACCTCAGAAGGAATAGAAGACTAATTGAGGCAGCCCTAGTTCTAGCTCTCTAGAGGTGTAAAACACTGCACATGGTATCTGGTGCATGCATAAAGAGGTTTACATAGTGGAGGGGGGAACCGGAGAGGGAAGAGGGTTTTTTTTCCCCCCTCTCTTTCTCCCTCAGTACTATTTTTTTTTCTTTCAGGAAAAATAATTTCAGTTTCATCTTAATATCTCTGCATAGTAAGATAATAAGCACAAAAGTAAAATGCACCCAAACAATGGGGAAGGTAAAATTAGGACAGTACTCAGGTGCCTCAGGGCTGTAATTAAAGCACTCTGGATAAAAGGAGATATTGTGCCTCAGATTTATGTTCTGAGGAGGGGGAAAAAAGCGGAAAGTGAAATACAGCAAAAGAAACTCTTAATTCCAGTGTATTTCAACTCACCCATCAGAAGAAATGGCATTAATTCAGGTACCCAATTACTGTAATGTGGTTCAGAGCACCTCAATAGGTGTTTCAATCTCAAGCCAGGACTAACATTTGTAATCCTTTAAATGCACTTAAGAAATTGATGTTACAGCCCCACAATCTGTTAGGGGCCTTGCTTCCTGGCTGATTGCAAAGTATCCCACCATTAATTGGATCATCAGAATGTGATCCGCGTCCTGGTCCTCGGATTATGTAAGACTGACTTTGCTCTGACGCGTTGAACCAGAGGCTTCTTTTGCTGGATATTTTGACCCTTAATGTAGATAAGTGGTATTTTTCATCAATCTTAGCTTGCATTAAAAAAGGGAAATGTCAATTCAATGTGGGGTGTTTAACTTAATTCAACATCTTTTAATTTAATACCTTGGAAAAGTTAGTCTGTCTCCGACCTACCTCATACCTCGGCTGATGGAATATTTTGTAAGACACTATTGGAGATACATTGTCTCGCTCCTCAAATAAAATCAAGTTCCCAAAGTCTTCACTCTTTGTCTCTTTATGAAAAAGGGGAAAGGGGGACAACTTGTTTTACTGCCTGCAGTTGTAATGGAGTTGCTTCAGTCCCTGCAGACACTAACCCCTTTAGCTCCTGTCTTTGCCTGAGAGAAAAGAAAATCTACATTTTTTTTTCCAGTCTTCACTCTGCTGTTTCCATCTTGGACTGTATATTTCTTTCAGGATTGTGTGTGTCGGGGTGCTGCTTCCTCTTCTCACACCTGTTTGATGAATGGAGTTTTAATAAAACTCCTCACTTTGATTAATTTACTGAATATATTTAGTAAATGTTGGTGCCCAAGTAACAACAGTGGATTTGGACATCCTCTATTTGGACCAGATCCAAAGCCCACTGAAGCTAATGAAAAGACGTACACTGATTTTCAGTGCACTTTGGATCAGGCCTTTTATCCTGAGAGTGGGTACAAGACAGGCTGTGGCAGTGTATTCTTTCCTGTACTGCCTCACCAACATGCCTCCACTCTGACCTGGAGGGATCATTTGTAAGTATGTGATTTCTCTGAATATTCTGCTGGGTTCAATCTTGGATGTCAAGACCATCAGTCCTCTTCCCAGTCCTCCCCCCCCGTCAGATGTTGAAAGCATTTTTCCCACTTGCGTGGACGTAGTCAACTGAGTCCAAAGTCCATTGCAGCAAAGGTTGTTAGATACCCAGTAGAAGTAGCAGGGTGCCCTGAGTGCTTTGCCACAATGAATGCTGAGTACATTTGACCCTGATAACACCATTGGGACAACCATTTTTAAAACAAGTTTGTGGGGTGCTGCCATGTTTGACACTTAATGGTGACTGTTTTTTTCAAAAGTAGAGACTAAGGGTAAGGGGTTCATTCAGGATCCGTGCCTTGTCAGTCCTTGGCATCTTTCCTGGGGCTGCCAGCAAGGTTGCTCACTAGTCCCAGTTGTGGTGGTAATTTCTGTGAGGTAGACAGATGTTCTGAGGAACTCTCTCCAGAAGAGTGGTCCAGAAGAGTTCTATAGGGCACGTTTTTGCTGTTTCCATGGCAGAGGAGAAGTAGGTCCTTTTTACCTCCATTATGGCAGCATTATCTGTGTCTGAGTCTGTCAGTATCAGACCTCCTTTTCTGCCACTGAGGTTCGAATTTCATTCCTTCCTGCTTTTTTTCTGTCTGCTTTTTGGCCTCTAGGTTGGGCAGAGTTTTCTGTAAGTAAATTTTTTTGGAATTTGGCAAGGTCCAAGAGTTTTCTGGCCAGACTATGGAGGTGGCTTTTTCCTCTCTTGCAGTAGAGAGATTTCCACCTGGAGGAGGAAGTGGGTTGGCCAGCTGAGGAGAACGGTTCTTGCATTTCTTAGGTTTACGTTCAGTCCAATGAATAAGGTAGGTGGTACAGAGATTACCTGTGAGAAATCTAAGATGGAGAGTTTAGATAGCTTCAACAATCATTCAGATGATGCCTCTGATAAGATAGGAGGCTTGGGGCTATCTACAAGAGTCATGTGGGTTTATCATATGTTAGATAGTGTTACTGTGAGCTGGGAAACCTTAGTGTCTGAGGTTTGATAGTGTTAATGCCCAGGTTAGTCAGCTCTCTGGACATGCAGATTTGGTGAATGCAATCAAAGAATTTTGATCTGAGTGTGTGTTTTCTGCATTTAACCCCAGAAAGAAATAGAATGGCTGTGTTACATCAGATATGTACTTCTGGGTTTGTGGTAAGTGATGGGGAGCAGGGGAAACAGGGAATGAGATAAGCCAACCCCAGGCCTGCATCACCAGCCAGCCAGGTTTCTGGGATCCAGACCAGGTGACTTCTTGATAATAAGATCATAGATCTTTAAGGATTTATTCATCATACATCTTGCACTGGTCAACATGAGGCTGAGGTCCTCCTGTTCGCTTTGAAGCCAATAAAGCTGTGGCTTCAACTTTACACCAGGACTGAATTTGACCCAGTTCCTCCAGATCTAGAACATCTCTCTCAAAACCAGCTCAAGAGCAAGAAACAAAACATTGCCCTTATAGCAGTGCAGTGATCGGGCCAGTTAAATAGCTAATGTATCTGCGGTATGACAATAAAGGAGAAGCTAAACCTTTAATATTTGTAACACTTGTATAGAAGCAGCATTGACCAGCAGGTTTTGCACTAGAATAAGAAGCTTTTGAGTATTATTCCACTGTATGGAGGTGAAAGGAAACGTTTTGTAGCTTGTGGCAATGCCTTCCTGGACAACTGATTTTACACACAGCCAGTGTACCTCAGGGTGGTCTGTGGCATGGGGTTGCATTGTAAGTGTGTCACTTACAATCTATTTAATTGGAGTCTTGGGTGACATTTCCCTTCTGCTGCATCTCCAGATAGAAAGCTGATTTACGTTTTTTGCTTTAAGTACACTACAAGGTTGGAAAGTAAAGTTGAGTTTGTGATGAAGTAGATATATTGGCTTCCCATGCTTTTGAAGACAAATGGAATCTCATCCATCGCTGCTATACCAGTATGCTGGTACTCCATTTCAGACTGCTTTGGGTTAGGATTTCAGTTTGCCCTTCCTTCCTAATGGGGTCCCTTGGTGGTGAATGCCATCCACACACAGGATGGATGAAATGCCCTAAGGACCTGAATCAGGCTTGCCTTTTAAGCAGTGCCTTGCTGAACTGTGAACTGGGGTTTCCTTGAACTGCTGTGTGAGGATATGAATTCAACTTTGAGACAAAAAGAGAGCAAAAATGTTGTATACAGAAGCATATGTCCATTAACAGCACATGGTGTTCTGTGGCAGTCTGAATATGTATCGAAAATGATTTCCTTGTGGAGTCTTCAGTATTTCTTTGAGTCTTGTTTTCCTTTGTTCTAACTCCCCCTGGGACAGGTAGAGAAAAATGGATGGTGCATCTGCTCCGGCCACTGTCAGACAGAAGCTTGCAGCAGAATTAATTCCGTCCTCTCTAAAGATCAGCAAGTTACCTCATTGTCAGGAAATGGCCTCTTCAGTCTAAAGAAACCATCACAGCTCATTCTCATTGTATGCTACAACACCTTTTTCTAATGCCTGCATCTCTCTTACACCAAAAACATTCCCACTTACCTTTTAAGTTTAAGGTCAGAGTGGTTTCTTTACTCTATAAGCCTGGGTGTTCCAGGACATACTATGTGTATCAAAAAGCTTTCAGATTAGAGGCCCAACATTTCATATCTTTTTCTTTTCTTCTGAAGAGCAAGCTCTGCCTTCCCCTTCATGTTGGAGGAAAGGTTAAGACATGATTGCATGATGAAGCCAGGCCTGCCACGCTGTATCCATCTTGTTAGATCAGATTCTCACCTGGCTTGCCACACTGTGTAGAGGAGACATGTTTGTGGCTGTCCAGTACAGACAGCTGAGTGCTTCCATCCTGTTAGATCCCTTTTCAGATGGATTTAGTGGCAGTTGTTACACTGAGGACACACACTTTTGTGCAGTAGGAATCTTGCTCGAATTCTTATGCCCATGTTTTTACATAACTTGGCTCTCTGTGGAATAATTTGCAAGACAATGCTGAATGAGGAATGCAGCCATCCCAAACGCCTGGCCTCCAATGGGTGCAAAATCACAGGCACAATTATTAGTGCCTGCAGTTGCACCCAGTTTGAGCTCTCCTTCTGTGGTTTGCTGGATGCTGTGCTCAAAAATGTAGGCCTATAATGTTTATATATTAGAGTTATATATTGTATGTTTTCGTTCTTTCTCTGAGTGGTGGCACATACATATGTGGGGTCAGATGTGTGTGAAGCTGAGCAAGTATGTTTGAAATGGCTGAGTTTGGCTTCAGTGTTAAGTCCAGCTGTTGCTTTAAACACTTTGTATAGTGCAGCGATTTATGCCGTACCAGTCTCATAGAAGCAGGCTGATGTGAATCATGAATGAACTACTTTTGAAAGATGAAAAGGAAGTGAGTATTCCCTTTCTCCCTCCCTTGTCTTCCCTCATCCTACCCTTTGCTCCCTCCCATCCAGTGCAAGTAAGCACATTCCTGTTTGATGCAGAGGAACCGGCTAGATACTGGTTAGTCTGCTTCTTGTGTCTGGTTTTATTACTTCTTTTATGTGTCATCTCTCACACTGTCTCCTTGTCACCTCCCTTACCATTTGAAACCCATATATGCTAAAATAGTCTTGAATGGATCAGTAAATGTGTGTCATAGAATGTGACCAAACAAATATGTTCACCCAAGATCTGGGAAGCAGTAGGAGCTGACCTTTTACACTTTTTCTGCTTTTCAGGTCGTTAAGCCCTGAGCCACCCTAAATCTACTGTTCCTATAAAAAGCTGCATTTTAAAAGGCTTTAGGAGGCTTGCTGACCTTGCAACCTACTTTGTAAGGAGTCTGCACCCACAGCTATTAAACAAAATTAATTTCAGCACTTTTAAATTGTTAATCTTGCAAAAGACAACTCGCTTGCTCTCCAGTGATCCCATAGGTCATCATTCTGTGTGCTGTAAGCCATCGCCGGGGTTTGTGGCTCTGAACATCATCAGTCTGCTTGTGGTTTTCCAAATGCCTTTCCAAATTAATTCCCTTGCTCTCCACTTTCCCTCCCACCCAGCTCTTTGAGATCTGGGAACTTGGTGAGCTATGTGGATTTAGTGGGCATTCAAAAATAGCCCACAACATCTTATTTTCAATTTAAGGCTACTGTATCCTAAATCAGTGCTTCTGACTCCTCACCTTATGGTAATGAACGTTGGGCAGCAGGACATTAATTCAGGTAGGAAATGACAGCTTTAGTATTCTGAGTGTTCGGTTTTCTATCAAAAGGGTTACATCTCTTGTAAGTTAAGTATCTCTTTACCCATGGGGCAAATGTTTTGTCATGTATCAATTTATTTTGTATCCCTTTTAAGTGCATTTTGTCTGCCTGGCTGTAGAACTTGGAAATGTTACCTTTTCCCTCCTTGTGATGATTCGTGCGTGTGTGTGTGTGTGTGTGTGTGTGTGTTATCTGGGATTATCATTCTCGGTTGTCCCTGCTCCTTCCGCATCTTTTGTCTCTGCCACTCAAACCAATTTCAGCTATCCGCCAGCTTTCATTTGGGATAATAGCCTCTCTTTTTACTGTTGTCTTGTCATGTTTGATTCGGCAGCACAAGGGTTTTAAATTAGCCAAAATGTTTGCATGCTGGGCTTACTCTGCTGCCACTACCAGTTGTAGATCTACTGAACCACTTGATGCTGAAATTGATGGTTGCTCGGAAAGAATAAGAAATTGTTGGTGACTACCGGGAAGATTCATTCACGCCGAGCCCCTTTTAAACAACATAGAGGGAGGGAGAGAGAGATTTCCTTCATTTTCCTGCCACCTGGCTGGTGGTTGTATTGTGCTTGTGCCAGGTTCCTGCTGAGTGATTACAGTCTTGCTAGGCTGGGTAGTTCCTGTGATTTCAGAAATAAAAACAGAACCCCCCCCTCAAAAGATGTGTAGTTAAATTCAATGACTTACAGCTGCTGGATATTAACTCACTGGTGAGAGAGCACTTTAATTTCTTTATTATTTTATTCCCTCCATATTGAATTTTACTTGTTGGAAGTTTTAACCAACAGAAAGCTACCTTCCTTGGCTGCTGGAATTTGTGGTGCTAAACCACCAAATGGGAATTGAGCAGTTTTTTGAATATTTTTCCAATCAAAAGGAATTGGTCATTAATGTGATTTAGTGAGCTCTGGAATCCCCATGCAAAACCTACCAATGATCCCCAACATTTATTATTATTGGTGTCGGTATTGAAAGAGATTTGTGATCAGAATTAACAAGTGACCATCCTACCTGAGAAAGTAGGTATGGCTGTCTTATGCATCACTTCAAAGTAATGAGAAAAATTTTGACAGATAGTGCTAAAAACCAGATTATACTATAATCAGTGAGGCCACAGAATTAAATGAGAAGTGCCTGGAATATTACTAGCGATGCAATTGTATTTTATAATCTAGTACAATTACATCTACAAAGGTAGATGTTCCTCCCCCTGCACAAGTCCATTGAATGGCTGTGGTTTGATGTACATCTTCTTTGAAAGATGATACATCCTGGCGTTATTTTGGAGTTTTATAGCCCTATCTATCAGGACCTGGAATTGCCCCTATTGGTAACTGGTACTACAGGTCACAAAATGAGGATAACAGATCAGCAACTGTCCTGTGTACAATAGCTCTTCATGGTATCCAAATCTGTATGAGGCATAGGAGGCTCTGTTATGTGACCCATGTCTGTATCAAACCTTACTGAGGGAAATTTGGTAATAGGAACATAGGATTTGCCGCAGTGGATCAGTTCTGGCATCCTCCATTTTGGTAATGGCTAGTACCTGACACTTTGGAGGAAGATGAATAAACCTGGTCACGTCCCTAGCCAGTTATGCAGTGGATTCCACAAGGAATATTGTACGTGGAACTGTGGGGGGCAGGGAAAAGTGCAAAGAATAGTAAAAATGTGACAGAATTATGTCATGTGATATCAGACACACACATAGGCACTGATTTACTCAGATCCCGGGGGGTGCTCGACCCCCGCTCCACCCCAGGCCCTGCCCCCACTCCATCACTTCTTCCAACCCCCACCCACGCCCTTCCTCTTCCCATCCCTGTTCCACCCCAGCCCCACCCCCACCCTGCCTCTTCCTGCCCACTCCCCACCTCTTCCTGCCCTGGCTCCTTCCCCCTGGTGCCTCCCGCACGCCGCCGAACAGCTGATCCATGGCAGGCGGGAGGCAAGGAGATGAATGAGGAGGAGCTGATCAGCATGGCTGCCAGCAGGCAGGAGGCTCTGGGGGGAGGCACTGATCCTTGGGGCTGCTGGTGGGTGCTGAGCACCCACTGTTTTTTTTCAGTGGGTGCTGCAGCCCCAGAGCACCCACGGAGTCAGCACCTATGGAGGAGCCAGGCATATAGGATGTGTGATTCCAGACACATAGAACACTGTTCCTCAAGATTATAACCAAAAATTGTACAGTGTCCCAGATAGGACAATAAATACCACATATTCAGTAATAGGACTGTACAGCATCTAAACTTATAATGATGTTTGCACTTGTATTGTTACAACTAAGCTAATTCCAAAATTCCAGTTTTTCTGGTTACTAAATTATATGTTGTCATTTTATAAGCTATCATTTGTCTGAAAAACACACCATGGTGTAAATTTGAAGGAGTTCCTATAAGTCTTTGTTTTCTCCTTGCCCCCATCATGTATTTAATACATTTTGGGGAAATAATATGAATGAATAAAGCTCCAAAAATATGGATCTAATTAATGGTATGAATCTCTGAGGCCCAGCAATGGATCACTGCAGGCTTCAGTTTGCACCCAATAACAGTAGATTGAATGGGGAGGCAGGATACCATTATGGGTCTAGTCCTGTTATCTCTCTCTAACTGCTGTAATGTTCCAAATTGCTGATTTCTCTGCTAAATCAAGACAGTTGTATTACAGGAAAATATATCGGGAGAGGTACTAGTGAGGGAGCTAATGAAAAGGATAATGAGTGGCTGTAGCTATGTCCTCCAGCAGACTTTGATGAGTTTTCATAATATATGGGATGGCTCAATCTGCCCTATTAGCAAATGTAGCCAGTTTATGCTCTATGTACAAACTAGAGATTTGATAAAGCACTAAATGAGTTTTCTGGCTCTCATTCACAAGGTATTAGATGTTTGAAACTTCATGGGATCATCATGCTTCTGCCACACATTCGTTAAAATGTGTTTTATAACGTAAGCACGAGGCAGCATGAAGGTTCCCTGGGAGAGGCAGGCCGGGGGGGAGGTCTTGTCACTAAAGCACAAGGCTGGGGACCTCTACAATCTGAGTGTGGCTCATGGCTGTGCTTCAGAATCCTGTGTGATTTAACATCACTTTTCCTCTGTTTCCCCATCTGGTTAAAGTTGGAGCCCGTTGGAACATTTTCAGTTGAAATGAAATTTTAACAAAGGCAAAATGTTTAGCTGAGATGTTTCAGTTTCAACTAAGACATTTTCGAAACGGGGCTAGAGAGAGAGAGAGTGTGTGTGTGTGTGTGTGTCTTGATGGGTCAGGGGGAGATGAGAAAGTGGGATGTGAGACCAAGTGACTCAGGCCTGGTCTACACTAGGGAGCTGAGGCTCTTCCGTCGACTCCTCCTGCGCCTCTCGCCCTGGTGGAGTTCTGGGGTCAACGGGAGAGCGCTCGGCGGTCAATTTATCATGTCTAGACTAGACACGTTAAATCTACCCCCACTGGATTGATCGCTGCCTGTCGATCCAGCGGGGAATGTAGACAAGCCCTAACATTCACACACTATAGCCTGGTGGTTAGGGCGACAGAGGTTCATGTTCCTGCTCTGCCTGAATCAGAGTGAGCTGGGATTAAAATCTCTGTGTTACAGCAGGACCTTGAATTTGGGTCCCCCACAACAGAGACCAATGCCCTAACACCAGGCTTCCCACATCCTCTGTCTCACACTGGGACATTTGGATGCATCTTCCCAAATCGAAAACGTTAGCTTTTCAGTTTGAAAGCAGGCATTTTGACACACACCTTTTTTTCATGAAAACATTTGAAAGGCTTCATTTTTGTTTCCGTGTGGAGCGAAAACAAATCCCAGAACCTCAAATGTTCCTGTGGAACAGAGTGGTCATCCTTCAGTCCGATATAGTTAAACTTCTCCCCTGCCTCATGAGTTTTTATTGTGAGGCTTAAGGCCCTAATGTTTATAAAGCACTTTGACATTCTCTAATGGAAAGTGCTGAATAAGTGAAAATAATAATTCAACCCCCTTTTCTGGTTTAAGAGACCAGTAGTGTTATATTTAGCAGCTGCTGGGAAATTGCCCAAAACTAACAGTGGAAGAAAGTATGGGTCCAGGCTAGATAACAGAGTGCTTTTTTTTTTTTTAATGTTTCACAGATATCACTGTTCTTATCTTGTGCCAAAATTTTACTAGTATTGAGGAGATAGTATTGAAGTAGCACAGAAAATTCAGTAGACAGGGTGGACAACATGTCTGCCAAGCCAAAGACCTTGTATCAATTCACATTTCTGCATATTAACACAATTGGACCAAAGCTTGAATATTTGCAGCACCCCTGGCAGGCAGGAAAAGTATTGTTATCCCCATTTTACAGATGGAGAAATTGAGACAGCAAGTGACTTTCCCAAGGCCACATACTGAGTTAGTGTCTGGAGTAGGATTAGAACTGTGCGGTTCCTAGGCCTGTGTTCAGGCCATTAAACGGCATTGTTTCTCTGATCAGATTGGCAGCTGTCTATTTATTCCACTGTCAAAGAGGAGGCTATAATATGACAAAGTTTTTGAAGCTTTGAATGTTTTCCTCTCTTTTTAAATAAAGACATAAAACTGGTGGCCACAAAGCACACTCATAGCGGCCTATAGAGAGCTCTGTTTTAAGATTCACTAAGCAGAAATCATTGTGAATTAGATAGTTATGCAAGGATTTTTTTTAATGTGTTTTTTTTGCGAATGCTCTTAGTTTTGGTTTCCCCTAAACTTTCAAGTATTGCTCTTAATTTTAATTTTAAAAAATATTGCTTTGTTAGCAATAAGTTGTTAGTAAAAATAAAGATCGCCAACTCTGATTGTGTGTTTCTAGCCTTAATCCGTTTCCTAGCACTAGGGAGGCATTTTTGCCTTTTTGCTAAAAGTAACAAGAATGTCATATATAAAATTACCCTGTTTGAAAGAATGGAAGCTGCATCCCAATATAGATCACAGTGGAAAATGACTCAAAATTACATGACAGCTTCTCCCCCTTCTTTTCTCCCCCTTCTTTTTCTCAGTCTGTCTCTAGTTCAGCAGCATGAAACATGCACACTATATTGTGACATTTTAGTTTACTGTTACTAATAATTCCTTTGCATGTTTCATTAGTCTATTAATTACAGAATCATAAAAGGGTCTCTACAATATTTAGCCTCTGCGATGTTGTTGACGACATCCTAAAGATTGAAATGTTCTTTTAAAAGAAAATAACATGTAGGTGGAATCTTCACTTCACCATCATATTTATCGATTCTTTTGTCGTATTTAAACTCTCTCACAATCCCTCTACAGAGAGGTGGCTTTAACTATATGAGCAGTCAAGGAAAAGTCCGGGGCTGAAATCCTACAACTTACAACATGCAGTTACAGAGGCTGTGGAGAGCATGAACTCCAGATGCTTGTATAAACAAGACTTACTAGAAGTCTTTACCTCATAACTCCTCATAAGCTTACACCTGACAAGCCACTCAGAGCTAGAGGGCTGTGTTTTCCCTAATAAATTCCTTTTTGAACCCACTTGTTAGTCAAGTGTTGTGCACACTAACTACAGAAAGGGCCCTGTGTCTTGGGCATAAATTACTCTTGTGTGCCACTGTCTCTGAGCAGCCCCCCAGTTATGGATTACTTTGTTCTCGACTTGACAGGAACATAATTAGAACTGTTGATGAAATCTACCAAATTGTTCCTTCGTGGCCTCAATGGTCAGGAAATTTGGTTGAGTCGTATTTGTCACCGATGTAAAGGCTCTAAACACTTCATATTAACTATGTTATTAATGTGCCCTCTAATCTGTCCATGAATTGGTAACACTTTAAGTGAGCTGAGCTCTAATAGCACCTTGTGATGAATACATTGTAATGCTGTTAAAAAGTTTCTAGAGAGTGAAAAAAATGTTAATAAAAAGTGGATGTTGCTTTTTTTTTTTTTTTTTTTTTAATGGAGATTCATGTAGGCCTTACATTGACAGACCGTTTTCTGTTCTATAGGATTTGCTGACATTTTGGCTGTTTCATTGCCAGAGGAGGCTTTGTGTGTCCCAGAGGAAGTGAGCGATCTGGCCATAACAAAACCCGCCAAAATATTTAAACACCGTTCCGATCTTTTCTAATGCAATGCATAGTGAATGTGACTAGAAAAGGATGGTGAGTTCATGAAGGGGAGTCATTTCCCTCTGGCCTGCAAGTGTCTGGTGAAACATGCACAAATGAGCAACTGGGGGGTGGTGGGGGTGCGATGATTAGAACCAGGAACATTTACTTTGCCTCCTTCTCTCAAATATATTGCTTCATAGAAACATACAAATATTAATGTGTTTACATCTGGATTCAGATGATGAACTTCCTAAGAGTTTGGGGTGTTCAGATCATGTGTTTTGGTTATCAGCCCTGGTCAAAAAAATGTAGTCACTAATCACACACTTGTAGATGTTTTAATCTTGCAGTAAGTTATATAGAAGAAACATTAAGACCAGAAATTACTGTTGTAAACCCTGAGCCTACCAACCCGTGGTTATTGACTGAAGTCCTAGAAGTTACCAAGGAGGTATCACAATGCATTGTAAGGGGAGTTATCTGTTATGGCCCTGATTCGTTAGAGTTGATGTGTTTTGGATCAGGCCCTAAAAGCTAAAATATTTGGTTGCCCAATAAGTTGGCTTTTGTAAAAGGAAATGTCTTCAAAACAAAAAAATGATCTCATACTTTAATGTCACTTTGAAGAACATTGAGGTTCTTTTTAACTGGATAAGTAATTGTGCTTAGACAAGTAGTTAGAATACGAAAATGCTACAATAGGGATGTTCACATGTAGGGTTTTATGGGAATGAAGACAGTTCTGACAACATAATGTTTAGAACAGAGCTGGCAGTAAAGAAAAACAATAATTTTATGTCCTTTAGCTACTCTACAAAGAATCAGGTAAATTGGCCTCCATTTCTGCAGTACCTTTGGTGATCTGTTTTTATTAATTCTCAAACAAACAAATGGAGGGGAAAAACCTCGAACTATCCAGCCTGCATTAAGCTAATGCTTAGTGTCTGATTTAAACCCACAAATATAGAGAAATTCAGAGCACAGCTGAAATTCTGTGTTTATCCCACCTGTAAAGTCCATCACATATCACATAAGACCACCTCCTATTCAGAGGTTACCTTCCATACCAACATAAGCTAAGGAGAGAGTTTCCATCCTACTAAACTATATTTTCTTGCTCATGTGGACTTAATTCACATGCTTAAGAATGCCTGAAGAGGGTATATACCTGCACTGAAGGAGATTATGTAGCAGGGAAGAACCTAACAAGAGGCTGTGAATTAAGTTGGCTGTGATCCCTGTTTTGGAAGCTGCTCTGCATGAGCTGACCCCTGCAGTTGCACAGAACTGTTATGAATTTAATTGGGGTCCTGGGTGGGCATCAGTGAGGGGTGTCTATCTGTGTAACTCCAGTCGCAAGATTGGGACCTATGATAGCAAGGTGCTATGTAAACATAAATTTTGGGGCCCTTGTCATGATTTATGAAATCTTTTTTTCTTAGCTTCTCTGTCAGTTTGTCATTGAATACTGGATAGAAGAGAAGGTTCTGATCCTAGTCTTTTAACCCAGGAATCCCTGGGTGCCGGTTTACGATCTCTTCCTCTCTGTGACCATCATATACCACAATAGGTCTATTTGCAGGCACAATGGGACTGTTGCCTACAAAGCTGAGACACATTAGTGCGGGAGATGGAGATTTTTCAGACGCTGACCCATGTTTGTGGAATTCCCTTCCTCAAATCTGAAACATCTTCCCCATAAAATGCAAGTCTCATCTCTTAACCTCTCACAATAATGAATATAATCATAAATAATAAGCCATTTAAAGTTTAAAAAACAAAAATTGCCATTTATTTTTTTAAAAGAAGGAGAGACCCAGAAATGCAGGATGTTAAAACTGCATGTGCATCTTTGCAATTTTGTAAGATGTTCCAATACCTGGTTGATGGCTGCAGTATAAATACATACAAATTAAGATCTCTGTTTTTTTTTTGTCCCACTCTCTCTTTATCTTTGCCCTTCTTTTTCTCTCTCAACCCATCTATTCTGAACTTTTCTTCTCCTTTTTAATTTCTCACTTCTCTTTCCGTAAGTGCACGCAAAGTCGCAGGATCTTGGAGAGCTTTCCAAATAATTGGATTTTGTTGCTTGCTTGAAGTGTATTCTAAAGTCTGTTATAGTATCTTTTGTTACCTTCATGTTATATGTGTGCTTTAGAATTCTGTGTCATTTGGGATGTTACTATTACCCAAAGGCACACTTTATGTCATGTACCTACTTCATCTCACTCTCCTTTTAATATGTATTTGCTACTTACAACATTTTTATTAATGACTATTATATTATTTTTCTGATACTATCGATTTTCTTTTTGCTTTCAATCTCCAGTGGGAATGTTGTGATATATACTTGCTCACTCCATCTATATATACATTTCTATTTTCATTCCCCAGATGCGTTAAGGGCTGACGGGAACAAGGGCCTAGTTCTGATATCATTTGCTGTTTACCAGTGTGAGTTGTGAGTAATTCCACAAAAATCAGTGCAGTTGCACCAGTGTAAAAAAACAGATTTAGATCAGAATTGGGCCCTTACATGTTAATTTGGTAAAACTGTCACTGTACAGCATCAGTTGTATGGAGCATATGTTAGTAGATGCTCATGTTTGGAATGATGATTCACAGTTAATCGTTATAAGAAATAGGCTTACCACTTCATAAACTCTGGGAAGGACTGTTTTCTTTTCCAAACATTTAAATTACTCAGCCGTTTTATGCATTAAAACCCAATTATAACTTACAGTATCAGAGAATTTCAAAAGCTATTTTCTTCAGCAATTGTGCCTAGACCTATATTTTATCACTCATAGTTCACACTCTCAAATGCATATTTTTTAACAGTACTAGCAAGATGCTTGAGCAGACATCAGGTGTTGCCCTAAAATACTAAAAAAATGTATTTATCTAACAGAAGAGCCATATTTTGTCAGTTCAAAGGTTGAAATTCTACTCTTGGATCAACATGTCCTTGGCTTTAAAAAAGAACATAAGGTTTTCGTAGGCTGAACACTGAAGCTTATATTCTCCAGTTGTGCTTTTACCTCAGGTTAGAGATAGGCCAGTACCAGAATACTAGATCCAAACTCTTTGCAGCTAACCCTTCCTCTTTCCTGACCCTCCCACCCCTTCTCTTCTTTTAAGATGTATATGGTCAGATCTGAAAACCCGTGAACTCTGGGAAAGTTGTGATTTATATCCAGACTTCATGGTTTGGGTCCATCTCTATTCCAGACAGCCATGTCTTCTTCATTTCAGATGGCAGAAGCATTTGGCTCATGAGGGGCATGAATACCATAATGAACTATTCCTGTTGTGTCTACTATTCTGTAAGCACTCAACTAATTGAAGTCTGAAGAACCAAATAAATATACATTAATGACAGCCCTATCACTCAGACTACCACTATGAAATTTCAGTGCACCTAAATGAACTCCAAAATGTAGCTGAATAATAATTTACCAGCTTCCTTTGAAACTGCAATATTTAGAGACAAGCAAAGGCTGCTTCAGTTGGGTTGCTTTAAGTATTTTATGAACACTGCACATGAAAGAACAAAGCCAGAAGGAAATTTCCCACTCCCACAGCCTTATCCACAATTTGAGAAGGGATTTGCAGGATTATGAGGAATGAGGTATACTTGTTTTGGAACTGAAAGATGTGTCTCACGCACCAGGTTTTGGCTGTCACCTACTTGCATTGACGTGGTCTGTCATGGCAGTATTCAATGGCTAAAAATGAACAATGGCCATGCCACAAAATGCAGAAATCCTTAGTGTTTCATTCTTTAATACAATCCTTTGTGATAGTAAACCTGATTTGACGGTGTCCAGCTGAGAGGATGCATGATATATGACCTATTTGGAGTATGTGCAATTTTTTGAAAATATTGTCCAAGACAATAGAATAATCTTTCGGATTATCCATTGGGAGGCTGATTTCTCAGCAGAAATGTATGTGTGTCTCAGATTGTATTAGTCTGGGGCAGGAAGGTGATCATTGTAATTGTAGATAAGGCAATAACTAGGGAGTTTCTTATGTGTTTGTAAGCCCAAAGGGAGGCACTTAGAAACTAATAAAACACTCTCAAGTGCAGCCTTAGAAACGTGACTATCTATTTGTTGAACATTGACCATATATTTTTGTAATGTAGCTCACTCTCACAGCCTTATCCTCCCATTGGGAATTGATAGCATAATTTTTACCAAACTTTTTCCTATCTAGATCATGGTTAAAAATCCACAGGTAACCAGGAATTCAACAATTGAAAAATTTCACCTATAGGGCCAAGTTCTCTTTTCATTTATGGCTGTATAGTTCAGGGATAACTCCACTGAGTTACCTCTGAGCTACTCTGGGATAAGAGAGAAGAGAAACCTTGGGCCAAATTTTAACATTAGATATGATCAGCATAACTTGGGCCAAAAACAAATTACACTGTAATATTTCCAGAAATAAAAGTACTGACTTACAATAGCATAATGCCTTCAAAATTCATTTTAGAGGTGCTTGCACTTATCAAAAATCTGTTCAGTTGTATCTAGGATTGCCATCTAGGAACATACACATTCTGTATTGTTTAGAGCAGTGGTGGCCAACCTGAGCCTGAGAAGGAGCCAGAATTTACCAATGTACATTGCCAAAGAGCCACAGTAATATGTCAGCAGCCCCCATTAGCTCCCCCCACCCCGCTCACAGCGCCTCCCACCGACCAGCAGCCCTGCCGATCAGCACCTCCCCCTCTCTCCCCGCACTTCCCGATCAGCTGTTTGTGGCGTGCAGGAGGCTCGGGGGGGGGGGGGGGAGGAGCGAGGGCATGGCAGGCTCAGGGGAGAGGGCAGGAAGGGGTGTAGTGGGGGCAGGGCCTGTGGCAGAGCCAGGGCTTGAGCAGTGAACACCCCTCGGCACATTGGAAAGTTGGCGCTTGTAGCTCCAGCCCTGGCGTTGGTGCCTATACAAGGAGCCGCATATTAACTTCTGGAGACCCACATGTGGCTACGGAGCCACAGGTTGGCCACCCCTGATTTAGAGGAAAAGGGAAAAAGCAATTTTACAGCCAAAGAATCCGATGTCAAAACAAGGAGTAGCTCTGTTCACATTATTGTGGGTTCAGGGATGTCATGCATGAAAAAGTGATGGGGGTGTGCTTAAAAAAAAAAAGAAGAAATTAAAAGGGCACAAGCAGCTGCAGTTCTGTTTTCATCGATTGTGAGTCTTGTATGTGGAGCCTAAGCTGAGATAAGAGTCTGGTGTGTCCCTTCATGTAGCACTGTAAAACTGTATGAATTAAAGTTCCCAATGATATTAAGATTAACTAAGTAAAGTTATACTTGTCAATAGCTCCTCTTGTTAGATATTTAAAGTTCAAGTGCTTGTTTGCTTTAGTTAAGTGCTCTGAAGTGCTTCAAAAGGCATTGGCCCATTTATATAAACAAATAGAGAAACTCACTGAGCGTCTACTCTACCCAGACAGAGTGTCTTACCCAACACTAAGAAATCCCTTACTGGTGTCTGAAAAGGATCTATCCTAGCAGCCTCCAACATACTTGAGCCTTCATTTTATATTCTGTGGTCAGGACTTTCTTGTCATTGCTTACATTCAAACACAATTTTCGTGCTGCAAATAACATGAAGAGAGGGAGTCAGGTTAGTAGCCCAGGTGCTTATTTATCCAGGGGACAAAAGTGACTAGTTATCAAGAGTACCGTGGAAGACTGGTTTTTGTTCAGATTATTGCTAGACTTAGTATTTATTTGTGCCACAATATTTTTCTTTTTTTGCTGGAATGTGCTAATTCAGTAACATGTTTAATTTTTAGTATCCTTTCTTGCCTGAGAAAATCAAAGGAAAATAAGGGTGGGGTGGATCTAGGAAGCAGGACTTCAGAAACCGTTGAAGGTAGTGGTATTTTGTTTCCTGTTACATGGACTCAGTTGTAAAAGGTCATGTACCCATTGGTCAGACATATTTTTCAAACCTAATACTCCCATTTCAGCGGGAATTTTTCATGTCCATTAATAGAGAAAGGGAGAAGGAAAGAAACTTGCTGATGCTTAGAGGCTTTTAAGCTATTTACATGCTTTCCACAATGCCTACCCCTTGTCTTCATGATGACAACTAAGCTACCCCACCATTGCTACTGTACATTACAAACCCCTTAACCCCACAGTACCATTTTTCATTCAAGGCCTTGAAGCCCAGGCACTTCATTAAGTTATTTATTGAAGGGTAGGGAAGTTTATTAAGTAAGTCTCTCGTTTGCACAGGCTCATGCATACAAATAGGTGGATACAAATTATAAGTAGTTACCTATTAAACTCAAGGCAGTTAAACCCTGAAGTGAAGGTGAATTGAACTCTGTGCAAGGTTTTGTTGGCAGAACTGGAGTCTCTGATGAACAGCAGTACATGGACTCTTTGTTTTTTGCTGTTGCCCTTTAGAGAGACAGAGCAGCTTGCAAAATCAAAGATGTCCCAATTGGGACTGATTTTTCCCATGCAGGATATTAGTGAAGAGCTCCATGAACTGTTCATCAGAGTCCAGCTCTTCTGACCAAACTGTGCAGGGCGTATTTGCTAGATGTGGACTGAAATGCAAACCAGACAGCTGCCTTAAACAACACCAAACCTCTGCCAACCGCCCTCCAGAATGCAAAGTACTGTGAACAGAGGAAATTACCTGAACCACACCATTATGCTGAAATGAGCTGATTTGGCAACCTGGATGAAATCAGTATATTGTAGTAATCTTGATTTGCACGTTTTTTCTTCTGTGTGATCCAGGTGGTGTCTGTGAGCCTCAGGGGCAGTGCTACTGGTAATTTAAAGTTCATTTTAAAAAACAGAAGTTTGATTAATCTTACAAATAGTGAACCATGGCGTAGTTTGAAGATTTTTTTTTTTTTGGTCAAGTTTGATCAACTCCAAAGGAAATCTTTTCAAAATATTAGTTGTGAGATGAATCAGGGGAGGTAAGAACTCAAGTCATTCCTCATCACAGGCAAACACAGTGTGTTATCTCTTTGTTTCAGTCGTACGGAAAATATATTTTTTAAGGATTTATTTGTTTTTAAAGGTCAGAACAAAAGAAACTGGCATTGAAACAGAGTCAGAGTCCCTTTCTTAAGTTTACTGTATTGTAGTGCTTATAGTGCTGCCTATAGCTAAGTTGCTCAAAGCTTTCCATTATAAGACCGTGTGTTCAGCTGCTTATAACTTTGCCAAACTTTAACGGCTTGGATTAAAATTTCCCATGCCAGGTGCCTAGCAGCTCAGGTTGATTTTTTTCTTTTTTAATTCAGCGAAAATATTTCAGCCATTTCCAAGAACATATTTCACCGTTTGCCAAGTATTTAAGATGTAGTAGGTTTGGAGCTCGGATTTGCTCCAGAATCCAACTTCCAGGCTGCCCATAAAGTTTGAAGCATATCTATCAGTCCTTTCCAAGGTTTAGTTCCCTTTAATAGATTGTATTTGTCCATCTTATTTTCTAACTAAAGTCTGTTGCCCCTTTGCCATTTATTTCCGTAGACAATTCACTATACCTTTGTTATTGTTGATAAACTGGAGAGGGTTCCGAGAAGAGCCATGAGAATGATTAAAGGATTCGGAAACATGCCTTATAGTGATAGACTCAATGAGCTCAATCTATTTAACTAAACAAAGAGAAGGTTAAGGGGTGACTTGATTATAGTCTATACGTTTTTACATGGGGTACAAATATTTAATAATGGGCTCTTCAGTGTATCAAAGGAAGATATAACACAGTTCTAAGGCTGGGAATTAAAGCTAGACAAATTCAGATGGGAAATAAGGCATACATTTTTAATGGTGAGAGTAATTACCATTGGAACAATTTACTAAGTGTCATGGTGGATTCTCCATCACTGACAACTTTTAAATCAAGAGTGGATGTTTTTCTAAAGGATATGCTCTAGGAATTATTTTGGGGGAGTTCTATGGCCTATGTTATAGAGGAGGTCAGACTAGATGTCACAATGGTCCATTCTGGCCTTGGAATCTATGCATAGTTGCATTTCTTCCTTAGAATTCTCACTGTTCTTTTTATATACGCTTCAAATACAGTATATGAAGTCATGAAGTGAAATTTTGGCCCTATTGAAGTAAATGGGAGTGTTCCCATTGATTCCAGTAAGGCCAGGCTTCATTCAAATTGTATCATTGATATATGGCTGTGTGTGTAATGTTCACATACAGATGCATAGCGTGTATAGATAGATACTCCCTTATAGCCAGGCACCAGTTCCACCGTGCCCATATAAAAATCACTCCTCCTTTGAGACGCTTTCACATTTGTTGTCTAGAGTTTATCATTTAAAATATATAAAAGGGCCAAGTTGTCCTGAACCCTGATGCCACTTTGAGCTTGTGGTTTGGCTAAACAACTCAATGAACATAGTTTGTAGAGGCTTGACTTTCCAGGTGCCTCACCCAGGCACACACCCCAAGTTCCAGTGGACATACAGGCAGTTCCCCTGGTAGTGGTCCTTCCCAACGGGCTTTCTTGTCTCTCCTGTCCTCTCCCCCCTTTCTTTACAAGACTGGTACAATCAGGTGCAATAGTCTTTAGTGACTCAGGCTTCTGCAGGACCCCACGGGCCTCTCCCAACTTCCCTGAGCGGAGGAAAGGAGTCAGGTAGGCAGCAGAGTGCTTCTAATGCCCCATCTGCTTCCCTTTATTAATTACATTGTGGCAAGGAATGTCATGATCCTGGGGGATCCCCTTCTGGGGTTCTGATGGACCCATACAGCCAATCACATCCATTCTGTATGTGGCCATGATAAATGTCACCTAGGCTCCTTTTATTTTACAATCCAAGGTGTGCATTTCATGATCCATGGTATAAACCGCAAAAGATTACATATATTCACTTGTGTATCTAAGCTCCATTCACAGTAGTGATGATTTTGGGGCCAGTCTTGCAAGGCCAGTGCTTCTTGCAAGATGCTGAGCACCCTCAACACCTGTTGAAGTCATTGTGAGTGGTCCATTGTTTGTCTAGCAGCATATGTACGTCAAATGGATTAAAGCCATGAGATAGAGAAATTTTATGTCTTCCCCAATAAAACTAACAAAGACCAACATATGACATAACAATATGGGCTTGGTTCTGCTGTCAATCACACGGATGAAAATCAAAGGTACCTCTCCTCTTGTGTAAAAGCAGTGTGATCTCAAAATCAGGCCTGATATGTCAGTTTGGTGTGGTATGAAGTTTGTCTTGTCACTTGTTTAGGAAGACCATAACTCATTTATGCCTTTGCTACTTGCAGGAAATGCAGTCATCTCAAACCCATGGCAACAAAACTTTTATTCCACCACACACTGTCACTCATCCTCTCAGACATTTTACATATGTATCATTTATTTTCATCAGCATCTGTCTTTCCACTGTTGATTTATTCCTTTCTAGGCCTCTGCCCTTTTATACAATACGAGATCAAAAATCATGTATGTGGAGAGGAAAATGCACGATTTCAAAGAATACTGGCTTTAAGATTTTTATTGCCAACATGAAATCAAATGTGAAGTTACATTAAATTAACCACTAATTATTTGTCATGAAACTAGAAAGAGTTAAAAAAAAATCCTCTCTCTGTCCAAACCAGACTTTTTATCCCCACTCCAACAAAACTGTTGCAGGAGGTTTCTGTGGTATGAATAAATATATTTCTTTTTAACACTTTTATGGTGTAAAAATGCTATTGTTTCATTTGAGGTGTGAGGAGATGTGCTAACCTTGTCAATGTGGATGCAGCAGAGCAGAAATGATAACTGTATATACTTTTTTTTTTTTTTTTTTTACACAAAATTACTCTGTGTGTGTGTGTGTGTCTGACTGAGAGAGACAGAGAGAGAGAGAGAGAGACAACTTATTTAAATCCTGAATACAGTCAGACCTCATATGCATTGTTAAAAAAAAGCCCTAAAGAATTGCATATGGATTAGGGGGATGAATATTCTATTATTTCAGTCTGTTCTGCTGATCTTCTTATTGTGACTTTGCGCTTCAGAAATCTGCCAGGAATTTGGCTTTGCCGTACTAGGCAGTAATTTTAAATGTGTATCAAGCACTTGATAGTGTATGATTTGCGTGCTGTTGCATTCCCATTCCCTAAATTTTCCACCAATTTATTACTTTTTTCATACTGTTTTAATATTTCAGGATGATGAATATATACAGCATCATTAAAGGTAAATAAAAAATGCATGAAATTAAAAAATGGAATATTAGATGTTTCTTTCCTGTAATCCCTAGGTCCAATAGGAATGAAATGTCTCTGTTCTGTCAAGTAATCCCTAAACATGATTAGGGACCTTGTACTTTCCACATAGCCCACATAATATTTGTATCATATAAGCCTATTTATGTAAGGTTTGAGTAAAAGTTGTTATTAGAAGACCTATAAACCTATTTTACAATTCAGAAAGATATGCTTGCCTCTTAATCTCTCTACTTTTATTATTTTGCTGGAGTTGATGGCAGTGCGTCCTTAATTCATTTTTCAGAATGCTGTTACATCTTTGGGTACTTATATCATGCATTAGCTAGCCCATTGAAATGTATTTTTAAGACACAGGATTGAGTTCATCTGTTCATCTACTTCTGTAGCTTCTCCTTAAATCTGAGCTAGGAGGGATGTGTGACTCTTTCCTGGGTCTTTTCTGCGACGTCCAGATTTAATCTGAACTATGGGTCAGGAAGACACAGGAATCTTTCCTGTTGTGGGGGGGGGGGTGTGTTTTTTGGGGGGGGGGGAGGATTAATTTTCTATATTTGAATCACATAAGATATGTTGATGATGTTGATGCTTCTGACAGCATCACATTTGAAATCAGCTTTTGATTTGGCCAGGTAATTGAGTGGTTTTAGAGGAAACGCTGCGCACAGGAAAAGTTTTAATTGAAATACTAATAGATAGAAGAAGGAAGATATGATAGCTAGTTCTGGGTCGATTTTGTTATTTCTTTCTATAACGCTGATTTGGGAAGCAATAACACAATATTCCCTTCTTGGGAATTGAGTCTTATTGTTAAATATCTGCCATTTCCATTGCAAGGACATAATTGTGCCCATTGGTTGCAGTAGGTATTTCTCTGAGTAAAGAGTGCTGAATATAAAACTTTATTAACAATTCTTTTGGATGTGTACTGAGTCAGTCTGCTCCATAATCCTGGCTCTGCCACAGATTTCCTGTTGTGATTTGAGCAAGTCTCTTAATGTCTCTGTGTGTCAGTTTTCTGTCTCTAAAATGGGGATAACAGTACAGGATTGTTGTCAGGCTCAATTCATTAATGTTGTGAGGCGCTCAGATTCCATGATGAGAGGGAATCTTAGAAAAACCTGTTCATAAATAAAATAAGAATAGTACTTTTGTGTGTAGTTTAACTGGCCTTTCACAATAAGAGTATTTTCAGTTCATATTTGACGATCACCCATGATAATTCTGTGTTTCACATACTTTGATTTGAGATTATATTAATTTAGTGTTACCTAATTGTTTCTTTTTAAATAAATACTAATTGAAGAAGAGTTAGTACTATTTTCAACCATATCCCACTGAAATTGTACTTTTAGTCTGTTTTCAGCAATTAAGGTAGATTTCCTGAGCAGTGGCTCGGTGCTTGTACTTATGACCAGGAAGAAACATAAATGCTCACTGCTGAGCCACTCTTTCAGGAACACTAAGATCAATACCTGATATTTGGTCTGCATTTATGGGGTGTGTTAAATGACCACAATTCCTGATGTTCACCATGAATATGGCATGTTTAAAACTGCACTCTATATTGCCCAGAAAAATCTAATGCAGTCAGAACCTTCAATCCTTACTCTCATTTCAAGTAGTCAGTTTAGGTGATCAGGGTTGTTTTGTTAGCTTGAGACATTTAATTATTTTAGAGTAAATAAGTGAAGGAGAATTGAGCTTTTCCCACACAAGCCCTCTTCCTCCTGCCAGCATAGGGAGTAGAGCTGAGATACCCTTGTGTCATGCGGATCCTCAGCCGTTGTTTTGTCTCCTTGGTGCCATTAGTAGCTGCCCTTTAGTTTCAATACTTTGTGTTTGAGGACTTGCCTTGCATCCAGGGGACCCAAGGTCAGAGAAGTACAAAGGTGAGCTAAGTCATTCAAATTGAAATGTGCACACACCCCAGCTTGCACTGGGCGCTCCTGGTCTGTCCATGAGATCCAGCCATATATGCCAAATCAGGTTCAGGTGCCTTTATTGCTGCAGTGGAAGATGGGGATTGCAAAGGCAAAAGCTTAATTTAACGAAATAATATTGTACTCTCAATCCTTAAAATGAACTAATTCTTTAGAGTACTTAGGACGATAACATATTTAAATAACATAGGTATTTACGATAGAAAAATTAGATACTGAGACTATGCCATGGCTGCCTCTCATGGTATTTTCACTGCTTTTACTTCACGGGAAGTAATATCATTATTGCAACATTTCCAAATTGCTTTTTACACAAATCCACAGAAATTAAATCTCCTCCTTATTATAAATATGAAGTGATGTCTTGAGACACTACTTTATTAGCACAGATCTATGGAGACAACAAGCCAAATTCTGCTTTCAAATACACCACTGTAAATATGGAGTAACTAAATTGAAATTGAACTCAGTTGAAACTTTGTGTCAGGTCCTGATTCAGCAAGACACATAAGCATGAACTTAATTTTAAGCATGAGTAGCATCAGATAACTTTAATAGGGCAACTTGTGCTTAAAGTTAAGCATGCACTTGCGTGCTCACTGGGCTGAGAGGAACTAGGCTTAGTATATAGAGTGCTATGTGATGTATGAATAGTGGTGAATGATGTAAATTGGAAGTCTTTGGAGATCAGTGTCAAACTCAAAGGAAATAATGTGAGTACAGATCTTTGTAGACCATGTCAAGTTATTTAGATGACAAACTAGAATAGGATACAATACAATTTTGTGTCTGCAGTGAAGGCCTTGAGCCAAATTCTGCTCACATTACTTCAGTTTCAGTCCAGAATAATTCCAATGAAGGCTATACATTATGTCAAGAAGAAAGGGTAAAACATCAGTGCAAATTACACTACCACCAAAAAGAAGAAGAAGAAGAATTTGGTGCGTGTTTAAAATAATACTGGCAAAGAGTCCTGTGGCACCTTATAGACTAACAGACGTATTGGAGCATAAGCTTTCGTGAGTGAATACCAACGAAGTACATCTGTACAATACATCTGTTAGTCTGTAAGGTGCCACAGGACTCTTTGCTGCTTTTACAGATCCAGACTAACACGGCTACCCCTCTGATACTTAAAATAATACTAACGTTGAGCTCAAGACAGAGCTGTGAATTGAAAAGTCTGCATAACAACCAGCATATCACCTATAAAATTGTGATATCACCTGTAAAATTGTACCTAGGTATTGCTGCATACAGAGGGCTAGATCAAGGAGTCTCTACTTAGGCAACATAACCTTTGATTTTAAGGGGAATTTTACCTGATTAATAACAAAGTAAGAACTGCAGGATTTGGTCCAAGTGCACTTTTAGAGGGTTCCGCTACATTCTGCAGTGCTATATACTGGACTATTGAGGAAGTGTGTATTACCACAACATGGGTTTACTGATCTTTCTCTGGCTTATCATTAGCATCACAACTCAATCTCTAAGGACTTATTGGGATGTGTAGAATCATTCATGCTCATAGTAGACCCAGATGTACTGTAGTGCCTGCAAGTAGAACCAGCAGGACTCAGTAGGAAGCAATGGCAGACTTAGCTGACAAGTAGCTTGTTTTGAAATAGATTTATATCAGGACCATAATGGTTTTTTGGGGCTTCATTTAACCTATATCAGAGCTTTTTATGTAAAGTGGAATAAGTTGCACCAGAGAATAAAAACAAGACTTCTACCAAGTGATATAATCGGTTTTACTTGCAGTGTCAAACCTGTTTTATGGAGGAAAGCATGATAAATTTTAAAAACTGGAGACTACTCATGGTAGTAGAATTAAGCACATGAGTAAATGTATACAAGTTCAGGGCCTATATGTGCATCTGCATTAGCATGCTTAACATCTTAATTTGCTCATACAAATAACCGCTTGCGATTGTCATTACCTGATTATCACAGTCTTAAATGCGCAAAATGCAAGTGTAAACCAACTTCTAGTTTTCAAACATTTGGGTCCCTGTGTTTTAGGGTTTGAGCCAACACTCATTGAAGTCAATAGCAGTCTTTCCAATGATGTCAATGGGCTTTTGCATCAGGCCCTTAGTGCTATTGTCATAAACCTTTTACCCCATCAACTTGTGGTTACAGTAAGGATAATTATTACAATCAAGATTATTGGAAATATATGGTACTCTTATAGCCATATCGTGGTGGTCTGGATGAAACATTCTGAGTCCAAGTTCCCCATGCCTATGGCTAGTAAAGAGGATCCCTCAAACAGCTGTTTGTGGGATGTTTTGTAAAATGTGGTGAGTTTCTGTTTTGAACTTTTAGAATGATTTTTGTTGTCAAGTTTAGACATTTTTGAAATCGTAAGGTTCAGACTGTTTATGTTAAAATCAGTGGATTAGTCCATGCCTCCATAAGAGTGCAGTAGGTTTTTAAGAGTGCCGGCAGGTGTGTTTAAACTTCCACACACTTTTTTTTTTTTTTTTGAGAGTATGGACTTTTATAAATAATGCCACTGAAAAGCTCAAAACTAAGTTGCTGGAAGGTCAATGGTCTCATATGCTTTTATCAGTGTTGGAATGCAGTATATACTGTATTCTTCAAAAGGATCTAACCCATTTCTGTGCTGGCCTGTCATCAGTCATCACCAGTATCTGTTTTCCCCCTAAAAATAAATTAATAAAAAAGTCACATTTCATTCGCAATCCCATTGCAGTATTCAACTGGATTATCAATTCTCAAAAGTGTTCGTGCTTGCTCATTGTTTTAACAGGAACATTTCTGAATGAGTGGATTTTCAAATGCATTAACACCCATTTATCCCTTTCCTCCATTATGCAGGCATCACAACCAAAATTAGGGGAGTTCCTCTCACAGTTCCTCTCATTCCTTATCCCTCTAAGAGCAAAATTTGCTGTCTTTTCATAGTAACCTTTACTATGCAACTAATAAACAGTATTGTTTTCTGTTTTAATGATCTCCAAATAATGTCATAGTTAAATGAAATGCAGTTTGTCTCAGCAGGTTTCTTTGAATTTGTGAGCATTTTTGTTCCATATCGCACAATAATAATAATATATCAAATATTATTTACATTTTCACTGTTTTCATTCAATAGTTTAAATAACCATTTTTTGGAGATTTCAGATTGCTTTTGAACATATTTGAATGCATTTTTAGCCATCACCAAGCTTAAAATAGGAGCCTTTTTTTCAGCTTATCTTTGTTAAACACCTGTACAAATCAATGGTATTTCTTTTTCTTCGAAAGCTCTCTTCCTTTAACGAATTCCAGACACAATGCACGGTTTTTTCTAGTGTGGATTTGTTTGCCTGGCGTTAATGGGCAGTAAATGGTCCAGTAATGTCTGTACTATATAGATACTTGTTATGTTATAGATAGGAGTTTGATGTTAAAATACAACTAATCTGATCATTAACCATAATCAATTAGAAATGATTGTTTTATTGAGTGTCAGACAGTTGAAAGAAATTCTATCCATAATGAAGCTGTAGGAATGGATCATTCTTCACAAATGCTAATGTTTGCCAATCCAAAGAGTGTGAGGTAGGGTCTGACGAATTATATTTCCTTACCAGTTTTTCCTTTTCTTCAAATAAAATCAAATGTTCATTTTGTATTTCTTAAATTACAGTTTATTTAGATAAACACAAGTTTAATTGCTCTTTTATATCTTAAGAGTGGAACACCAGGATTTGCTCTCAGGGAAGTCAGTGGCAAAAGTTCCGTTGACGTCTAACTGTCATCTAGGTATCTACGTCTACCTATCATCTTACATTGGTGTGGTGATGCCTTCAGTGATGTTTTGGTAAAATATGTTGAAACCAAATTATGCTTACGGAGTGAGACATTGTTTGTCCAAGAACCAAATTTCATAGACTTAAAAAACAAAAGCTTGTTTCTATTTTTATGTCCCTGTGTTCATGGATTAGGCCTGACGCAATACCCGCTAAAATCAATGGGGATAGTTCCAGTGAATTCAGGGAGCATTGGATCAGGCTGCTGTGCAATAATATGTTAGGCAGCAAAGTCTGTATATGCATCTTTATTTAAAAAAATTCAATAAGTATCTTTTTTTCAACTGAAAAAAAAAGGGGAGGTTACAATAGAAATGCAGCCAATACAATCTCCAGTTTAGCTGTGTGGAAGGCACTGCTTAGAATTAAAAACCCTTGATGTGACAAGTAGAGAAGTCATAGGAAGGTACTAGAAGAGATGACAAAACGTAATATGCTCATAAATAATTAAGTGCCGTGAGCAGGACTAAGAGTTTGATCAGGAATCAGAGTTTATTTTTGAAGAATGTTGTGGAACATTTGAAAAGGGGGAAATAGTCTGATGCAATTAGGAAGTGGGAAGGTCTGGTATGCTGGTTGCTGCTGCTACTGCCTCTCTGATAAGATTGTAAGAGTTGCCAATATCAGTATTCAGTCTTGTAGTGTGTCACAGTGCTTTCATGTGAACTGAACTGAACTGTCTCTTCACACTCCCTCCCTCTCTTTCTCTCGCTCTCATTCCCTGCACTCATCGCATTGAAGTCAGGGGAAAGAAAAAAGATTTGAGGATCGCCCAATTTGTTCTGACATAAAGAGATGTTTAGCTCTGTGAAAGGTGGTGGAGGCAGAGTGCCTGACTGACACTTCAACAGTGTGTCTGCTGGGATTGCTCACTTCATGTCCCTTCATATTCCCGCTGTGTCCTGCATGAGTGCTCTTGTCTAATCTTCACAGTGAGAACACCAACAGTCCCTTGGGCTTTGGTGCTCAACACCTTGTTAGACAGGGCTTGTGGTGCCATAGCTCTTGGTTTAGCATTTGTTTTTGCTCTAACATTGCAAGTTTGTTTAAAGTCCAAATAAAAGATTTTTCAAGTAGTTTCCTACAAAAATGCTGTGTATCTCCTAATCGCTTTGGTCTGCTTTTAACAATCGCTGGATTTAGATAGTATCAAGTAAAACCATGGGTGAGGGGAAAAAAGGAGAAAAATCATAAAAGAAAATATAACAGGACCTTGCTAAGTAAAAAATATACTGCTTCAAGCAATGGCATGCTTTGTTTTTAAATGAAAATGTGTTGACTGCTTTGGTAAGTTTAGAAAATAGACTCGTCAAATATGCACTGAAGAACTGACAGCAGTTGTGGCAAATTGATAAGAAAGTCAAGGCCACATCTGATCAGTAGCACCTAACTCTGTGCTACTGGTTGCAAAAGAAGTTTAATTTAGTTGTTGTGCTTCTATTTTTTAAGATTCTGGACACGTTGTGGTACATTCTAGCATGCCACATCCTGTTACAAGACATCACATTAGTTTGCGATACTGAATAGCACTAAGAGCATGAGTTAATGAGATGTAATGCTCAGCTCTTATTACTGGAGCATTAGTGGGTACCCTGTTAGCTACCGTTACTACCCAAATTCATCCTCTACTGCAAATCAGACACAAACCAGACTTTTTTTTTTTAACAGATGAATGCTGTTGTGCGTATTAGCCTTTTCCAAACATATTAATTGATAGGTTTAGTCCTTGTTAAATCTTTTAAAAAACATTTTCCTATGCCTTGCTTATACATTTTTAAATGCCTCCCATATTCCTACATCCCTAAAACAATTGCCTGTGACAAAGACCAGAATAGCGTCACCCTCGCTGCTTCCTGCATAGTTGGTGTCCCACTACCATTAACCCAGAAACATGCTGCACCAATTCTCTGACACATGGTTGCTCTTGTATCTTTCCTTGGACTATTTACATTCCCCTTCAGCTTCAAATTTTGAATCCACCCCTTCAAGATCCTAACATACTTTCTGTGTCTCCCTTGAGACTGAGCAATTTGTGGCTCACCCCGTAAAAGTGATTCCTAATGCAGACTGCATTCTAAGAGCAAAAATTTCAAAGTTGGGCACCTAAAGCTACATAAAAATCAAAGCTAGTGCTGAAATGAAAAACAAAAGCTCTCCATGACTCAGCTCTTAAACATGGAATCAATAATGCATCCTTTAAAATACATAAAAAGAAACCAGTATGTCTTGACTTGAGTCTTGATTGGAAAAATGCCACAAATGTACTCTGGCATATAAAGACTGATCTTGTAAATTGCTAAGTGCATCCTAGAAGTCAATGGCTGAGGAGGGTGCTCAGCATCTCACAGGACTGTGAGTGAATTCCATAATCTGGATTTCTCTGTGAAGAAGATGGCACCAAGGCAATAGTTCCAATCTCACCTATCTTGATTGTTCTGATGGGCCATAGGGCCACAGACAGTTCATCAGTTAGAAATATACTCCCTGAACTTTCAATGGGACTACTTATGCTTAAAGTTAAGCACATGTTCAGCGCTTTGTTGCATTGAGGTTTTAAAGCTAAATTTAAAACCATGAGGTTCGCTGAATAGCTAAACCAGACTGTATTTTATGAGTTTAGCATGAAATATATTTCATATATACACATTTAGTAAGTGTTTTATTCAAAAATACATTGGCACAAACCCAAAATAGCTCTACAGACAGCACAAGTTGATCCAAGCATTTGCATAGTTATGAACGTTAACAGACAAGAAAGCCACCAATTTTATATTAATTTAAATGTCAGTTTAAAATACAATTGTAATGACTCATCAAATTAATCCATGGTAACATACCTGCTAAAAAGACAGACGGTCTGAAGGGAAATTCCAGATCCATGATGTGAAGAATTCTCTTTTTACTGTTAACCCAAAACTTTGAAATAAAATGGCATGATCACCAGAGGTGAACACAAGAACCTCTGTCTGAGCAACCTTTCTATGAGCTATATATATCACACAAATCCATCATCACACAAGTGAACAAGTATGAGATAAATATTTTTTTAATATTTAAAATAGATTTAAGTTAATGCTTTAACTGTAGGGTACTCCGAGGTAACATCAACTTCCTAATATTGAGTAACTGTTCTATATGTGCCCAGATTTGTTGAGCATAATGGCTATATGTTAAACAGTTTTCCCTGGTATTTAAAAATTGACATTTCAAAGAGTGTAATGGCATAATGAAATGTAAACTGAAAACAGGAATGAGTTAATTAGACTAATGATCCCTTGACTCCTTTATTAGCCAGTTTTTTAGAAATTGGGATTAGCTTTGTTTTCTCTGCTGAATAAAGACAGGAAGGATAATGTTGATTCTAGTAAATGACAGCACCAGAAGAAATGAGTGTTTTCCTGTTAGTCATGGGTTTCATTGTTTAAGACAAAAATTTTGCTTTCATACACACATACCTAATTTATTACACTTTGAGTTAGGCTCAGGCTGGAAGAGAGACATCAGGAAAGCATTTTAGGAATGCCTAGTGGTGGTTACTTTAAAAGTGATCTACTGTATTTTACATCAGTACTGGATTCTGTACATTAATGGGGATCTTCAAGACACAGAGTTGAAGAGAAGGCCGGTTAAAGGGACAACCTGAGGAAATTTGACAACATTGGAAGTTGGGCTCTTTATTTGTCCTTGTGAAAAGAATGAGCTATACTTTTTCTATTACTTGTAAAGATCATCTAAAGAAGCATGAAGAATATCCCAGCAGAGGTTTAAAAAACCTTAAAAAAAAAAAAAAAAAAAGCTGTCAAGCGTACACAGAACAGGAGAATTTTTACAACAATAGCAGGAATCACAAGACTATTCTCGTGTAACCATTTTGCAGTCAGTGGAATTGCACAGGTGTAATAGAGGGCATAAATTTGAGCAACTAATCCTAGTTTTTAAATTAAAATGCATAATCCCCATCTTAATCCCATGAAATACTGAGCTCCAGCTAAAGGGAGCAGTAGGGGCAAAAAACTTAACAGGCTTCAAGAGTAAGCTTGATAAGTTTATAGAGGGGATGGTATGATGAGACTGCCTACAGTGGCATGTGGCCCATCAGAGACTGCTAGTAGCAAATATCCCCAACAGTTAGAGATGGGGAGGGCTCTGAGTTATTACAGAGAATTCTTTCCCAGGTGTCTGAGTGGTGGGTCGTGACCACATGCTCAAGGTCCAAGTGATTGCCATGTTTTCCCCCGGGTCAGATTGGTAGAAACCCTGTAGGGGTTTCATCTCCCTCTGCAGCCTGGGGCCCAGGTCACTTGCAGGTTTAAATTAAACAGTGGATTTTCTGTAATTTGAAGTCTTTAAATCATGATTTGAGGACTTCAGTAACTCAGCCAGAGGTTATGGGCCAATTACAGGAGTGGGTGAGTGGGGTTCTGTGGCCTGCAATATGCAGGAGGTCAAACTAGATGTTCACAATGGTCCTTTCTGGCCTTAAAGCCTATGAATCTGAGTCCTTCCACTGAAATCTATAAGAGCAGAGGGCACCAAACACCTTGCAGGATTGGGCCTTTAACGAATGCCTGTGGAATATAGAATTTATAACACAAATGAGCCCAAGCAAGGGACTTGGCAGCGGCTGAGTTATGAAGCTTTTTACTTCATTACTATTCCCACACACCCTCATTAAGCATTCTCTCTCTGTACACCACAATGAAGTAAAAGTAACAATATGATTTGTTTATGGATTTAGTATTTTCAGCTTTCAAGAGTGTAGCTGG
>NC_057851.1:160753682-160771182 GCF_015237465.2 Chelonia mydas
GAAGCCTTTGACCTGTGCTGCGGGAGTCTTTAAAACTTTTTATCTGAAAATTAGAAAAAAAAGATCAGAGACTTTAAAAACTTGTTCCTGTGTTTAGAAGTACCAAGCCCAATACAACAGTTCTAATATTGTAACAGCTTCAGACAACTGCTAGGCTGCACCGAACGAATCTGAAGATTCTTCAGACAGGGACAGCTGGGCTATGCTTGAAACCTTTTCTCGTACTGTCTATGTCTAGTCTGTGTTAAACTTCAGGTCCATTTTTATGATTAGATTAGCCATACTGTACCTAAAGATTTTGCCTGTGGTCTGACCAAAGTATTGTGCCAGTGCCTGGTAGTGTGTCATATTACTAATGTTCCAAGAGTAAACACACTTGTAGGAAACAGCTATAGTTCAAGGCCACACTTAAAAAAATAAATGTTTCATCAGTCTTAGCAATGGAACAAATGGCAATAACACTCTGTATCATATTTTACAAAGCTTCAAAAGAACAATGTCCTGTTGAGTGAAATTCAGTAGCATTCTGTAAACATTAATTTAAGGAAATCAATAGGCTCTGTGAGCTAAAGGCATATTGCAAGATAAACTGGCTGGAGTGCTACTCTGTCAAACAGATTTTAGTTTTCTCGGGTAGATAAAGACGGTTTCAAAATGGGGTAACGTGTTGCAACCAAGGTTTGAAAACTATGTGGCCTTCAACAGCCTGCTTGTTCCTACTACAAAGCTGGATAAACATACTTTAAAAATGATAAGATTGGGTCAGGATTGATTTTGCTTTCAAATTTTATATAAAGTAGAATTCTTGGTGTGTGTGTGCGGGGTTGTTTCTTTAAAGTCTAATTATGAGCAGAAATAAATAAGTGCAGCACAGACCACTCAAGATGTCAGCCTGCCAGAGAGAGGTTAAATTATCCAGAAAGACAGCAGTGGGTTGGGTTTTTTTCAGTAGCAGGACTTTACGGATTTAAAAAATATCTTTATTCATGCCGACCTGGTGGGCAACAAGTCGTTTTGCCAAATAGAAAAGCCAAAATCTCTAGTGGACTTGGGATCAGAGGTCTTCAGCTGGTGAAAGCTGCTCACGTTGCAGAGCTGCACCCCCCCAAGGCCACGCTAATGGGAGGTAAACAGGTTAGAGGGGGTGAGCGGGAAGCTGGCTAACGTCTCGAGTTGGATGATCTATATAGTGGCAGCAGTGAGGGGCTCCACAGGGAGCTTCTTAACCCAAAGAGAAGGTGTAAACAGTATCTATTAGACCCTCTCCAGGATTAAGAGTCTGCCGTCGAGGGAGTACTCTGGGTGTGCACAGTTCCAAAGGAAACAACTTTTTAAGTGTGACTCCCCACCCATCACGTACGACATGGCTGCTACTCACGTGGCCGAATCTGCCACCGAGTGTGGAAATGGCCAACCAATTCTTCCGAGCCCCTTGCAGTCAGAGATAAAGCCCACATGCCCCACTCTTTGCAGATGGCACCCCTGTGTGCTTATGCATCCAGTGAGATTCTTGGACCGGATCTTACTGGGCTGCTGCTGCCGCTGCTTGTTATAGCAAACAAAGAGGCTTGCGTTGCTTGTACTATATGCCCACACTTGTCTGGTTTGCCCACCTATTCTCTCTCATTGCATTCTCACACTCTATGCTTTTTGGGACTGGAATGGGTTGTATGACTGATTGTTTTGTCTTTCTTATAGGTGTGTGTACAGCACCTAGCACAATGGGCCCCACAATACAAATACAAAATAACCGGACTCCTCAAGCTCCTGAGGAAGAAGGTGCTGAGTGAAAACGATGAGGCTCCCCTTGCTGCAGCATTTGGCCAGATTCCCTCCATTCCACTGCCCCCAACAACAGTGCCAGGCGGCAGGTTTGGCAGCCAAATCCTGTGTTTCCGTTGTCTCCTCCATGCTGAGTTTCAGGTTCCCTACTCCTTTCCAATCCACTCGCCTGCAGCTCTATCTGGAATACCCCTGAGCCACTGCAAAGATGGGGGTCAACCAAAAGTTAATGCTGCCTTAGGTTGCGTGAATTTTTAGGCAGGATGGAGGGGAGATTCTAGCTACCTTCACCAGCCCCTCCCTACTTGTGGTTCCCTGGGGCTGCAGAGGGACCCCTAATAGGACAAGCTGCATGGTGCCATGGAGGCAGACCCTACCTTTCTGAATGGACTGGGGCAGATCTATCCACAGAGCACGCCCTCTGCAGTGCAGGGAACAAGAACTGGCCTCGTACAGTTTGTAGCTGTAAAGTGTAGATTTCTGTCACTACCAGGTGAATGCTGCTCAAAGCAGTGCTCCTTTGCTATCGGTTTTCTTGTTTTTCCAGAGTAGCTGGTGGAGTGCTTTGCCTTTGCCCCGACTCCTCCTACATTTTTCAAACCACCACCCTCTTTTTTGGAGGAAGTAGAACGGCTGCGTGGGCCCATCTTTGTGCTGTGAGTTGGTGTGGCAGCATACCAAGCAGGAGGCATTGGCTTACACAGAGAATTTGGAGGCAGGTTTTGGAGTAAGTTGCTACACTTTTTGGCGTGCAAGCTGGGGCAGCATATGGCCCAGTGTTCTCAGTTTAAGTCTGACACTTAACATTATTTAACAGTTTCTGCGTTAGGTGCTTTATAAGGTAAAGGAAATTAACAATTTTCAGCTAATTAGATCACTCAATTGGCTGAACATTCTGGACCCCTCTTAGGAAAAAAACAGGTTGGCTCAGGCCATGGAAAGGCTAATGCTTCTTCCATTATCATTTATGAGGAGCGGGAGATATTTGGAAAGGGCATTTTTATTTTAAAAATACAAATGAATAATACTTAAATTATTGGGCACATCATTTCCCCCCAGTCGTCTCCTTTTCTCAGATAAGGGTGGAGCTCGGCACTAATCTCAGTCACTTCTTCATTGGAGGCGGCACGGGGTACCTCATGGCAGTCTGGAATCCACACTAGCATTGCCTTCAGTTTTTGAGTCTCACTCAAATTTGCGCCTGCAGGACTTTCAGTGTAAGTGTTTCTGTAGATCAGCAATGGTAATAATTCATTCGCTTATCGAGATGTGAAAAGGGACAGACTAGAACAGGGGTTCTCAAACTGTGGGTCGGGACCCCAAAGTGGGTGGCGACCCTGTTTTAATGGGGTTGCCAAGGCTGGCTTAGACTTGCTGGGGCCCAGGGCCGCATTGCCCGGGGCTGAAGCTGAAACCCTTGGGTTTCAGCCTTGGGAGGCAGAGCTCAGTTACAGGCCCCCTGGCTGGGGCTGAAGCCCTTAGGCTTCCCTCCTGTGACCAGGGGCAGTGGGGCTTGGGCTTTGGTCCCTCCACCTTGGGCAGCAGGGCGTGGGTGGGCTCAGGCTTCAGTCCCCGTCCCCCCCAGGGTCATGTAGTAATGTTTGTTGTTAGAAGGGGGTCACGATGCAATGAAGTTTGAGAATCCCTGGACTAGAATCCCAGTGTACACTTCCTTCTAGCACTGAGGGCACCTAGCTAGTGGTGGGAAACAGCCACAGCGATCTAGAAACACTCCACACTTGTGGGCGCTGTGTTCCTCTCCAGCCGGGAGACTCATTTGGGGCAAATATCACAGTGATTTCAATGTGGTCACCCTCCCCAGCACCGTGACCCTCATGCCAGCATCACAGGGGCTCCTGTGGTGTAGTGGTGCTGAAGGGGCAGAACTAACACTGGAATGCTGACGCTAGTGATTAGTGCCCCAGCTGCCATTACAGAGAAGCAAAGAGTTCTAGCCCCAAGTTTGTAAGGGTTTGAAAAAGAAAAATTATGGAGACTCAGGGGTTTTTTTTTTTAAATTTTGTTGCTTACTGCTGCATTTGTATTCTTTCCTAACAAACTATCAATAAAACACAAAGCTGAACAAACCCTTTAACGCACAGCCCTAAAATCATTTTAAAATGCCTGGCTGAAGAGAAGCTCAAACCCCTCCCCCACTCCCATGCAAAGGTGTTGAGGCATTAAACCTGGACCACAATGCTATTAGTAATCCTGATGCCTCCACCACAGCTTATAGCAGGGGAAAGAAAGCCTTGCTCTCACAAGGAAGGGAAGGGACAGAGGGAGTGCTGAGATGTCTGATAACATCAGAGAAGCAAAAGTGGTGGTGCAGTGAAAATGGATACTGTGGAATACACTAGATTTAATCACTTACATTTAAATGAAGCTTTTTCACATAGGAGTCCAAAGTACTTTACAGACTCCACATAGGGATACAATACAAAGCACACAGATACTAAACTGATATGTACATTTCACGTGCCATGGATGGATGGATAGAGCAGCTATTCTATAATGCAACATCCCTTCCATCTAGAAGGGATCTATTTGGGACCCGATTCCCATTTAGCAATATGGGAAAGGCAGGGTAGTCCTGACCCCCTGACATCTATTTCCGACCCCCACCCTGGGAATCTTCTCCCCCAGTTGAGAACTCATGAGACAGAGGAATACTTTACCCACCCTCACTGAAATGCAGTCATGCCATGGTGTGGTGCAAACATTTTAAACATAAAAAAATACTGAAGTTTCAAACAGACAAAAGAGGATCTTAAATTACAATGATTTTGATCTCTCACCTCTTAAAATATGCAAATTCCTTCCCTCTCCCCGCTCCTCCCGACCAACATCTCTAAAACATTTTACTTCCAGGCTATCAAGTTGCATTCTGGAGAATTTTTCATTGGTTTTCCTGATGAGTTAGAAGTATGCGAGTATAGGGATTTACAATGGATAGCTCTTTACCTACTGCATCATTAATAGCACTGTAATAGTAAGGAAAAATCACTAATGAATTCCTATAGTTTAAGATGTTTTGGGGCTTAATATATGTTGGGGTGTAAAAGGAAAAAGTATATGCCTGGTTACTTTTACACGCACAAAGCTGCGTTAACCTCCCCTTGAATGAGAAATAAAACCAATAAATGCAAGACTGTTCTGACTTACTGCCCCTTTAGCTCAGCCCCATTGTGACTAAACATGGTCTGCTTTCAGTGGGATCGCCTACAATGCTGGGCAATGTTATCTACCATGCTGCCAACTTCTGACAGGTACTGGACACCTGTGCCCAGAAGAGTGAATATGAGGTTGAGGCTGAACACTCAATTCAGGCTCCCTTGCAGTAACTGCAGATAGGCCGCTCACAGGTTTTCTGGGACAGTAGCAACACAGGAGTGTTTTGTGCTGGGACAGAAAGGGCAGGCGACAGGGCCTGGATGCTGAAGAACATGTGCCTCTTTCGCCAATAACAGGCCCCTGCACAGATCTATTACCACGCGTAGGGGAATTCTGCTGCGGGAGCTGGTGGATAAAATCAGAGTGCACAGTTGAAAGTGCTTTTGCAGCATGTGTAATAGGTACACCTCTTTGTAGTGTGGGTACCCTACTGTCACTACGCTGGCCAGTATTTGGCTTAGTGGACGGATCTTTAACACTGCAGTAACACATCAAATGTTTATATCCCTCCATTTACAGAGTACATATTACATGGCATAAAACCCTAATATAGGCACTCCTGGCAGTTCTGCCTGGAAAAATGAGAAAATATTTGTAATCTGTTTTTCCTTTGGTCTATCTAGGAATTAAATCCCAGGCCCTGAAATGGCCCTTTTTTGTCTTAGTATGTGGGGTTTGGGGGCAGGTGGTCTGTAATCAGCTGGGCAGGGGAATGTCTGGAGTGGAAGGAAAATGTGCCTGTGTCCTTGCTCAGAATACGGGTGGGGGCCATGCCTGGGTAGGGGGAGTGAAGCAGAGCTTCACCTCCCCATGACACCACTGAACAGTTGGGAACGGGAGATGGAGGGGGGAGAAGGGGAGGAAGCTGATTGGCTCCAGTGAACCCATGTGTTCAAGCATTCCTGGGCACCCAGCAGCCATGCTTGCTGCGGAAAGCTGCCCCAGCCACTCTGCCCTGTAGGTGGTGCAGTTGTCCAAGCTGGGTTTCCAGGGCTTGCTGTAGGTCTAAGATATTTGGGGTCAGAAAGGAATATTTTCTTGCTGGGCAAGACTGGCAGGGTATTGGTGGCTTTTTCCACCTTCTTCACAGCACCCTGGAGAGCTGGTAGGGGGGTAAAGACAAGGGAGGCGATACTTCAAAATAAATAAATAAAAGAGGCTGGGAGTAATAAATGTTATTGCAACTTGTGGCTGGTGCCCAATGTAGATAAGAAGCTTCAGGGAGACAGCTCCTCAGGTAAACGCAAGCACGTGGCCCAGGGATTGGTGAATCTGTGAGGGGAGAGGAGGTCTGAAGTCTTCACAGACTGAGCTTCCCCTCATCTGTCCCCTCATTGCTCCTTGCAGGAGGAAGGCGATGGGATTCTGCATTGGGCTGAATAGGGAACTGAATAGCAGGGGTTTGGCTAAGACAACCAGCCCATATTGCTTGGTTCCATGGCCTGAGGCCACTCAATGCCTCCCCACCAAGGCCCAATTGATGCCTGCTAGTTAAAAGCCTCTCATTTAATATTAAAGTTAATAAAGTTGTGGCCTGCTGCTTTAAATCCATTCACATGTCTAAGTCATCATTCTCCTGCAAGTCCTGATCAATGCAGCAGTCTGTCTGCTTGGCAGCGCATACTGCCCTGGTCCTCTGCTCTGTACACTGGCTCCCTATTAAATACAGAATTGAGTTCAAGGTCAAACTCCTCCACTGGTCTGGCCTTAGCTACCTGAGAGACCATCATGACAGCTCTGTTACATTGGGACCTTTTAAATATCCACCCCTAGGGGAGGCTCACGAGTTCAGGAGGTGGCACTTTTATAATAAGCTGGTCCTCACCAAGGGAACGGACTCCCCCAGGAGCTAAGAATGACCGTGTACCTCACCCTGTTCAGAACGAAATGGAAAACTTATCTGGTTAACTTCGCTTTCTCTCAGTCAGCTCTTCCAATAGTGCCTTTCTCTCTCTCACACACACATGCTAATTGAGCTAGTCCTCGTACAAGCTGGCAAGGAAGAGAGAGAGATTGTTCTTCCTCTTATTAAATACTTGGCAGGTGCTCAGGTACTATAGTGATGGGGCCCACGTAAGCACCTAGATACCTGATTCTCCAGCTGCGGTGATAGCCTTAGTGTTGTTTTTCTTAATCTTGTAGGGAAATGTTGCCACTTTAATATTATATCAATGTACTATGGCTTCATTTTTATAGGCTCTATTATTTCTTGTACTGGCACATGGTATGGGCCTTTCATGGACATCATTGATAATGGTTTTGCCCAGCAATCACCTCCTCATGGCCTCATAATGGGCGGGGACCCATGGACCTATAACTAGAGGGAATTGTGTCCATACAGGATATTGCTTGAAATAATGGTGCTATGATGATCTCATGCTATGATGACATAAGAATGGAGTCACAATAAACTTGCAACGCTGTTGCTTTACCATCTCAATCATGCCTGGCATGTGCTTAGTAACAGGGCAGGGGGCACAGAGGGCAGATGTGTCAGAGGGAGGGGTTGACATCGTTTATGATGATGCAGAGTAGCGCTCATGGTTTTCAAAAGTTATAGAAATTAGCCGCGCTGAATGATTAGTTGCTATTTCCCAAATGCACCACAGTGCCATTTCACAAACTAGTGATGATGCCGTTAAATACTTGACACACTTAGGGATAACAGTTCAAAGAACTACAGGGGAGGAGCATGCATTAAAGTCAAAGGGAGTCATACAGTTATAACAAGGCCCCTACCAAATTCATGGATTTTGGTCAATTTCACCGCCATAGGATTTTAAAGATTGTAAATTTCATTATTTCAGCGATTTAAATCTGAAATTTCATGGTGTTGTAATTGTAGGGATCCTGTCCCAAAAAGGAGCTGGGGGGGCGGGGGGTGTAGTATGGCTACCCTGACTTCTGCACTGCTGCCTTCAGAGCTGGGCAGCTGGAGAGCGGCGGCTGCTGGCTGGGAGCCCAGTTCTGAAGGCAGCGCCACTGCCAGCAGCAGCACAGAAGTAAGGGTGGTCTGGTCTGGTATTGCCACCCTTACTTCTGCACTGCTGCTGGCGGAGCACTGCCTTCAGAGCTGGGCTCCCGGCCAGCAGCCGCCGCTCTCCAGCTCGCCCAGCTCTGAAGGCAGCGCAGGATGGCACGGTATGGTATTGCCACCCTTACTTCTGTGCTGCTCGTGGTGAGGCGCTGCCTTCAGAGCTGGGCACCTGGCCAATAGCCACCCAGCTCTGAAGGCAGTGCAGAAGTAAGGGTGGCAATATAGTGACTCTCTAAAATAACCTTGCAACCCCCCCGCAACTCCCTTTTGGGTCAGGACCCCCAACTTGAGAAACACTGGTCTCCCCTGTTAAATCTGTATAGTATATGGGAAAAGCACACAAGAGACCAGATTTCATGGGGGAGACCAGATTTCACGGTCTGTGATGCATTTTTCATGGCTGTGAATTTGGTAGGGCCCTAGGTATAGCCGCGTGCAACTCAGTGAAAATGTATCAGCTGTGTGAGTCTCTCGCTGTGTGTATGCAGGGGAGTGTTAATATACATTACAGATAAAGAGCGAGAGACTCCAAAGCTAGGTCTATATTTAATTTTTAGTCTTCTAAAACTGTAAAAAAGAGTTCTATAAATTAATATTTGTTTAAAAACTGAAAAACTTCATCTGAGTTGACACTAACATTACATAAGGCCAGATTCTCAGCTGGCATGGATCAATGTAGCTCCATTGACTTTTGGAGCCAATTTACACCAGCTGAAGATCTCACTCCAAGTTTAAATATGATGTGAGTGAGTTAAACCCAGGAAAATGAATGGTTATAACTGAGTAGCTAATCCACCTGCTTAAAAGCAGCACTATCCACTCTGTTATGTGATTTGTGTAGAACAGCTCCGATAAAGTTTCGAGGAGAAAATGGTTGCCTTGGTTTTTATAATCATGAAGTACAGAACATGCGAAATTCTTTAATATGAAGCTGTGGTAAGAATACACTTTGCATTTAGGAATCCTCCATCAGTTAGACAGTGATTGCAAGAATCGTTCCCTGTTCACAATTCAACACTACTTTCCAGAAAGTTTTGAATGAAACATAGTTAACATGTAATGTAAAAAAGACTGGAGAAAAATCATGTGACATAACTATTACCTGATACCAATAGTAGGAACGTACATCTAGACCTAACACACAATTAATTGGTTCCTCCCCGTAACTGCGAGATTGAAATGTTCCTCGTCTACTTATTTGCAGGGATGAATGAAAAGTCATAAAGGTTGTGAGGGATCAGTTTGGGCTAAAAGGGATTACAAACTAGGATGATCTGGGAGAAATGAGGACATATAGGACTTTAGTTTCACCTAGGAAAATGGAAAACAGGGAAGAACTAGGAAGATGAATAAAGGCTCATCATAGACACAAAAGAACAGAGCAAAAAAGAAGCCTGGTTTTGGGCATTCTTGTCTGGCAAGGAGGCAGGCAGTAAGGCTAATGAAGCATTTGCGATATGGGACGTATGCCAGCGTAACAAAGAAGATGTGCATCAGCTCTGCAGATGTGCCAAAGCCCCCAGAGCAAAATAATGACATAATCACCATCAGTGTCACAGACCAGACTGTACACAAGGTGACATGGGAGAGAATAAATAAGAGTCTTTAGAGGCCTGTAGTACACACAGAGGAAGAAATAGCCGTTCCTCACTACTGCCACCACCCCAAGAGAGTTGAGTGATGTGGGGTATAATGTGTGCAGCTACCAAAAGAAATCTTGAATTGTGCAAGGCTAAAGCACTATAAATTGGAGCTTTTCTCAGTCTCCAGTTGACGTTTCAATTCCCCCTACCCCTTGTTGAATGCAAAATGAAATGGCAGTAGGAGTCTGAAGAGTTTGCCAATTTTGGGAGGGGGGAGGAAGAGAAGGAAAGGACAAAAAGAAGGGGGTATCAGTAAATAATTGTAAAAAACAGAGCTGGAACTATCTCTGGCTTTTCCCCAAAATAATATTACAAACTCAAACAAGGAGAGGTATATATTTTGGTTCATCACCCTTCATGAACGAAGCTAGAAAAGCAAAAGCACAATATTTTGCACATTAAAACACAAGATTATTATTTTATTGATCAGGAATAAAATAGTGCTTAGGGCAATTCAGTACTTAACATGTTATTGCAGTGGGGAGTAATCTGAAAAGCTTCAAGTAGCCTTAAAACACCTAACAGCTCTTTCTGCATAAGGAAGGTGCTTGTCTTGGTACAGATGTCTGGTTGTGTGGGTGGTTTATTTTAACGTTACTTTTGTCAATTTTTAAACATCTGTTTGAGAAAGTGAAATAACACTGGGAAGCAATCTAAGGACCCAATCTGGCAAACAATTATCAACAAGAGTAGCTTTACTCAAAGAGCTAAGGGTCTTCTCATATGCGTAAAGCTCCTAAAGTGCAGGACTGTTTGCAGGATCAGCCCCTATCAGAGTAGCTCAGAACAAAGAACTGGCTTCACCAGTGTCCCTTTTCATCGCTTCTAATGAAAGATTCATAAGAATAACTTTAATTTTTTATGACTGTTTTTGCATTACTGTATTAGCTGTGTGTACCTCATATGCAGTTTCTTCTTAAATACAGAAAACCTGTTGCAAACTGCATTGCACAACTTAATCAGTACAATAATTGATTTTGGTTGCTCTGTAGGTCTCCTTAACATGAAGAAAGTGCCATGGAGCCCAGAAAATATTTTGATGAGGTTATTCTTCTTTAACTCATACAGTTATGCCTATGAAGAGCATCGCTACTATTTTTGTAAATTAAAAACCTCCCTAATTTGCTAGTTAAACTGTTCAGCAGAAGAATGATTGTATGTGTCTTTTTTGGCTTCACCCTATTAACTGGAACAGTAACGTAACGATTGTTAATAAACAGCTTTAATTTGACCGTACTTCTCGCATATCTGCTAACTGCACCATATCTTTGTTTACCATATCATTAGGGAAAACAAAGAGGCATGTATGTAATTTTGTTCTGTTGTATATGAAGTTTAATAATTATGCCACAGAGGATTCTAATTTAATCACAGAAGGGGCAACAATATTAATAATCTGTTAAGAAAACTCCAGCTTCTTTGCACTTTGAAGTTATTGGCATTGTAATAGGTTTTTTGTTTTTTTAAATGGACAAGTGTTTGTTTCTGTTGGCACTTACACCAAATGTTTTCTTTTATGGATATTCCATTAAGCATCCTTCTCCCCTCTCAAAAATCAATGCTTGTTTTGGGCAGGGGAGGAGGAAATTGATCAAAGCTGATATGGAGAAAAATTTTTTCAGGTATTGACCAAAATTTCCCCGGAATTGTTTGATGATAATTTTTTAATCTTCCATTCAAAGAAAAAATAAGAGGCTGAAGAAGTTTTTAATTAGCTAAATAGCTGTGTAATCTAGATGAAATAAACATGCTAGTTTGAAAAGACTGTTAGAACTTTTTCAGCCATTTAATCCATAGATGGCTGAATACAATATGTTCCACAGAAAGATACAACCATCACCAGCAGCTGTTAGAAGAGAGCTTGCTCTCTGCTCCTATTGATAACCCTTTGTGGAATGAAGAAAAAGAGCTGAGGGAAGGAGAACTGAATGTCAGACAATAGACATCGCTACACACGCTGTCTCTGAACTTTCCTCATCTCTGAAGGACAATTAATTATGAAGGCCTTTGGGGTAGGTCGGAGCAAGGGAAAACCTACTGCTGGCCCAGCACTCCAGCCGCTATCTCTGTGTTTGTTAAATGGTTGTGCCTGTTGGGGAACCAGAGTAGCAGCCACCAAAATAGCCAATAGATCATTTAGGAAAAAAAGAGCAAAAGATTTTTTTTTTTAATGTGTGGCTGTCCTTGTATAATTCTATTCTCACTGTGAAATCATCCATACACAAAACACAAGGACAATTTTTTTTTTTTAGAAGAGCCACAGGGTAGGTTACAGTCAGAAACGGCCGCTCAGTGGTGTGTTAAAAAGGATGGTCTTTTCACCAAATCATTTCACAGAGGCAAAACAGACAAACACAAAGAGCTGAAACTTTTTCTGCTACATTAAATAGAGTAACTGATAAGGTCAGACATATGATACCTAAAGACATGAATCTGTGAACTCTTGAAGTCAAAGGACTTCTCTGTGCAAAGGAACAATCTTTCAAAGGAAATAGATCATAGAACTCCACTGAATCCCCTTTAAACTTTATGAAGCAGGAGGAGAAAAAGCTCTAAGTAGGGAAGCTTGACAGAAGAGCCTTGAACTATTTTCTGAAGGAAAGATGAGACCCTCCCTAGGCTGTCACAAAACATCTTTTTTTTTCTAAAGGCTCTTCTGAACTTTGATATGTGCCAAGACACCGCTATTGAAAGCTGTATAATTATGTGCTATAGCCACTGTAGAAAATGCTTTGTTCATCTCAACAAAGAACAATAAGCAAAGTAAAGTGACATTACACTGTATCTTTTTCTTTAAGAATGTCGAGAAAGGTCATGGTATGTTATAACTAATAAAGCTGTTGAGTAAGGAGGTTTAAAGTTGATCTTGCTGTGCTTAAATGTAACCCAATGACAAAAAGGCAGAGGGAGCTAAAATGTAATGACGTTTAAAAAAAAACAACAGATAAAAAAATCAATGGGCCAGCCTCATTATACCAATGAATATCTTGATCCTAAAGGAGATAAATATAAAAATGAAGTGTAGTTGTGAGATAGAGTTTTCGTCTCCAAGCTTGGTGATTTCTCTCTTCAAGTTTCCCTTCAAGTTGTAGTTTGCAATTCAACTCAACAAGAAGCAGATTAACGAGTAGCAACTAAATGGTACGTACAATGCTTGCACATTCTATAGGCACATGAATTTTGTCACTTAATTTACAAATAAATTTCATCTCCTGTGAAAGTGGCAAGGGAAATAGAATTCTTTCACAAAAGAGTCTCCTCAAGAGGTTTTCCTCTTTTTAAACAAAAAAGCCCTGGGACGTCAGTGAAAACAATTAAGAGACCAGTATGTCTAATGAAATTTCTCTTTTTGTGAGGGGCGGGGGGAATCTCTCTAAATACGTGTGCTCCAATTTTCCTTGAAAGGAATTATGACAATAATAAACCTTTCCTACAATACTTGTTATTCACAAACTGCAAAATAAGTTTTCTATTCTCTTGTTGCACATCATAAGCAATAAGACCTCTGCCTTTTTCTTTCTTTTGAGAAAGGTCCTGGTATGCTATAACTGCTGAGTAAGGAGGTTTAAAGTTGAATAGAAAGCCAGGGGAGAGTAATATGTAAAGAAGACTGTTGTCACTTGCTTCTGGTAACACCTTAGAAAGGTACAGGTTGCCTCTGTGCAGCATCTCAAATAGATGAAGGGGCAAGCTAGAAGTTTGCAAATAATAGGGCCTGCTTTCCACTCATACTAGGGCCACTTTACATTGCCCTAATTGTGTACTGGAGCCTTAAAGGGGGTATAAATCTTGCTTTAAAGCCCCTACAAAATTGCAAAAACACTGTAAAATTACCTTAGTATAAATGAGAATCAGACATTAAAGGTTTAATTGCCCCTTTGATGCACATCAACTGAGGTCAAGACGAGTCATGCTCATGCAAGTAGGAAAGAATATGGACTTCTAAAATGAGAATGTTAGTATCCAGGAGTTTCAAAAAGTGCTATTTATTTAGGGTGCCCATTTGGAGATGCTTTAAATAGGCCTGATGTTCAGAGTATGGGTAGGACAGCACTTTTGGAAAATCAGGGCCCTTTAAGGTATCTCCAGTTGAGCACCCAAAAATCACTAGTCGCTTTGGAAAATCTGGGCCACTGGCATTTCTCTGAATTGTTCTTCTGATGCTTATGTAACCCACACACCTTCTGGGTGTGGTGTTCTGTCTCATCTAGTGGCACCAAGACCACTTAGAGAGAGAGATCAAATGAGTCTGCTCTACAGCCTTAGTTAGCAGCCAGTTGGCTTTTAACTCATGTGGTAGAGGCTCATGCACTGAACTCCAGAGCTCACCGGTTCGATCCCGCTCACTGGGGTCTGTCTACGTTACACTTAGATATGTGTTTTCTTATTTTTTTTGTAAACAAACAAAAACAAACTCCCATTGATTTCATTGTGTATGTCTGTACTGCAATAAAACACCCACGACTGGCCCAGGTCAGCTGACTCAGACTCGCGTGGCTCAGGCTGTCGGGCTATAAAATCTCAGAGTACATGTCCGGGCTTGGGCTGGAGCCCAGGCTCTGTGACCCCATGATTAGGGAGGGTCCTTGAGCTCAGGGGTCTACACTGCAATTTTATAGCCCTGCAGCCCAGGCCCCGCAAGCCTGAGTCAGCTGACCCAGGCCAATCGCAGAGGTTTTATTGCAGCGTATACATACCCAATGGGATTAATGTACAGTGTCAGCAGTTAAGCAAGTGTGTCTTTGCAACATCAGGGTATTCATTAGGTTTTCCCTGACTTCATACCATTTTTACACATAAAGTGAACCTCTTAACCAGCTTTTTCAGTTTCTAAACAGACCATTGTACTTTGCAGACTCCTACATATGAATACACCATAACCAATGCTGTGCAAAAAAGGCATTTGTCACTTCATCCTTCATTGTAGAAGTATTACATATAGTTTATTCACAAAAATAATGCAACTTAGCAGAAGTTTCACTGTTATGATCAACTTGCATATGTACCTCTGCAAGACTAGGTGAATTGCTGTGAAACAACATGCAAGCAGAGCTCAGAGAAGCAGTTTGCAACAGCTCACTTTGGTGTTTATTTGCTTGCTACACACAGGATGTCTTAGAAAAAGTAAGATGTAGGTGGAAGGGCAACAACCAGAATACCTAATGTTAGGGGAGAGGTCTCTCCGGGTATGTCTCCACTGCAGTGTAAGCCAGTGCTTAATCCCAGGCTCAAACCTATCCCACCCCTTGCATCTACATTGCAACTGCGCTAACCCTGAGTTTGGACCCAGGGTCCCAGGACTCTGCAAGGCTGGAGGGTCTGAGCTCGAGGTAAGCCGGGACCCAGAGGCTGAGCCCTACTGCTTTGCAGTGTAGACTTGGGTCCTGGGAGTCAGCCGGAAGCATCCCACCATTCCATGGGACAATTTTGCTAGTCCTCTCTATCCCAAAATCTGTAATCCACTCTACTGAAAGCGGAAGCAACCCCCCTTTGCAAACAGCAGTGGCTCAGGTCCGCATTAACCCATTCTCTTCTGATCACCAATCTGCAAGTACCCTATCAGAGAGCTTCCAGGGTTTGCAATGGAGACTGAACTGATCAAGCGATCTGCAAAGCAAGCTGCTTCCTGGTAACATGCAGGGTGGGCAGTAAAGTTCTCCCACAATGCACGACTGTCCTACGGCTACAGCGGCTACATTTGGGGGGGAAGAGGGTGCTAGGAACTCTGGGATATAGTTACTTTGACTCGGATGTGTACTTCAGTATGGTCGCCAATACTTTCAAGCATGGGATAGAAAAGTCATAAAATAGGGTTAAATACAATGCAGATGCCCAGGGTTCCCTAACATGGGTCAGCTGACTTGAGTCCCACTAAACCCAAGCTTACTTCTCAGTGTAGACATAACCTGAAATTTCAGAACTGAGAATGGGTCAGTCTCAGCCTCCTGAAGGGAAGTGAGAATGCAGAGTCCTGGGGAGACTATAATCCCTTTAATATATGAGAAAAATATATAAAAAAGGAAAATTATACAGGAATGAAGGAGGAGTGAGAGCCATGGAGGAGCTGAAATCCAGGTGTCATCTGAAGGCCAACATTCTTTGCCTATTTTAAACCAAGTTGTGTTTCAACTTTTTGCCACTTTTACACGAATGGCTTGGTAATCTCCCTTGCCTACCAGTGTCCCACTATGGTTGTAACAATGAGTTCTGGTGATCTTATAGGTGTGGATTTTGAAGGGGAGTTAGGATAAGTTCCTTTTTTTAAAAAAGTGGAATGGAATCTATATGGGGAACTGTACATGAATCTTAGTGACTGTATTCAGCAGTCAGATATCATCGTGCTGCGCTCCCTAGAAATACCATAGATATGGAGTGGCTCAGCAAGCTGTCATCTCTTTCTGACCTTCTGCTCCATCTACACTGCAATATATACATTATGGTTTAGGGAAGAAGAATGAACTGTTTTTCATTTGTAAAAAAAACTGCCGCAGGCAAAGAAGAAATCACCCTTTACTGAAGAAATCACATTTGCCATTTTTCTATCAGTCTGAATTTCCCTGCACAGCTATAGTTACTGCATGTTCTGTTTCAATTGACCTTACAGGACAAAACAAATACAGAAATAAATCCATTCAACATTAAAAAAAAAAAAAAAAAAAGTAAGTCATTGTATCCTGCTGGAGGTGTTGTATCTATCTCTGGCGCTGAGCCACAAGGCTACAATGGCAAAGCTAAAATGATAGGACGTGTAGCTTGTTAAGCATCTTATTTGACTTTGCTAAAAGCTGACACTTCCAATGCACTATGAAGGGAACACAGTATCAGAGTTCCCTGAGCAAATTTGTGGCACAGTTTGGGATGAAGAACCAAATTCACCTGGTTTTATCACTTTTTCCCCTGTCTGTCTGGGTGTGTTAAAGTGTCTGCTGACAAGTGAAACTCACACATAAAGGATCAAGGGTTAGGAAATGCGGTATAGGTGATTTAAGAAGAGCATACTATCAGGACTTTAATCATATCAGAAGATCAGGAAAGCATCACTGAAATATGAGGAAGGAACTTTGATTATGTTAAATATGGCAAATGCTCAGCTTGCTAAATCCCTTTGGATCAAATTTCAGCATTACAGTACTTGTCCTTTTTGCTTTCTAGCTAGTGGGGGTGTGACTTGGCACTTATCAGGTAAGGTTATAAGACTACATTGAAGATTGCACCATGCAGTTTAATGATCTGCTCCTTTTTGGGTCTTTAGTGTGTGACAAACTCTAAATCAAGAAATGAGGTTCTAGGAAATTTGTATTAGAGCGGATAGATGAAGGGTCTTTTCCTACATGCTTGGGGAAAGGAGCATTTGAAGAGGCTCTTAGTTGTCTCCTGCTTAATTACTAGATCCCTTTTCAGAGATCTAATCTTTAGAAGAGGAGAGTTCAATCATTGGATGTGCATATAAAAACTTACCTCTGTATTACATGTGAGACATACATTCTCAGGATTTGAGAATTTCCCTTTGGTTAAAAAAGCTCTATATTTCTCAAAAAAAAAAGTTAACTGTATCCATTAAAACTACTACTTTAAACTAACTTTGTGACTAAAACATTGTAAAGCATCAATAAACTCCTTAGGCCTTAAGTATAAGCAAAACTACTGTAAAACAATGCAACCCGATTCAGTCTTCATGTGTTCAGCAATCCAAAATATGGTTGACAATAAAAGGTAGGGGAAACTAAACTAGCATTGGAAAATAAACATTAAAAAAGTTAGTGACACTTCATCTCACTGTTCCCTTATGTTTCTCCCATCTCTGTTGTATCTTGTTATGTACTTAGATGAACACTTAGGGGCAGGGGCTTCCCTTTTTTATGTG